>NW_027423038.1:900000-902599 GCF_048934315.1 Petromyzon marinus | reverse complement strand
CCCTGCAGCTACAACCCAAGGGACAGCCTTCCCAACGCACTCTGGAGGAGAAGAGGCTCCTCGGGCGGAGTAACACAGCTCGAGATGCTCGCTCATTCACGGAAATCGTGGGAAACAACCTGCCGCCGGCACACCACTTCGTCCTCACATGAGGTTACCATTGTCCATACAATAGTGCAGGTGCGATGGAAATCTTTTCTCGTTTTGGTGCGTGCTACATTTTTACGGATAGACCCCGTGAAACGCTAGAAATTGGCGGGGATGTGTCTCTTGTGGCTCACGGGGCTGTTAGGGTGGCACAGAAATCCCTCGGAATGGGAAAACGGGTCATTTTCGTGTTGCCACATTGCATGCGAACGGCATGAAACTTCCAGAGGCATTTGCAGCAGGAATGCATGTGCAGTCAAAAAAGTGAATATTTTTCACGGATAGACCCCGTGAAACGCTAGAAATTGGCGGCGATGTCTCTCTTGTGGCTCACGGGGCTGTTAGGGTGGCACAGAAATCCCTCGGAATGGGAAAACGGGTCATTTTCGTGTCGCCACATTGCATGCGAACCGCATGAAACTTCCAGAGGCATTTGCAGCAGAAATGCATGTGCAGTCAAAAAATTGAATATTTTTCACGGATAGACCCCGTGAAACGCTAGAAATTGGCGGGGATGTGTCTCTTGTGGCTCACGGGGCTGTTAGGGTGGCACAGAAATCCCTCGGAATGGGAAAAAACGGGTCATTTTCGTGTCGCCACATTGCATGCGAACCGCATGAAACTTCCAGAGGCATTTGCAGCAGGAATGCATGTGCACTCAAAAAATGTGATATTTTTCACGGAGAGACCCCGTGAAACGCTAGAAGTGGGCGGGGATGTCTCTCTTGTGGCTCACGGGGCTGTTAGGGTGGCACAGAAATCCCTCGGAATGGGAAAACGGGTCATTTTCGTGTCGCCACATTGCATACGAACCGCATGAAACTTCCAGAGGCATTTGCAGCAGGAATGCATGTGCACTCAAAAAAGTGAATATTTCTCACGGATAGACCCCGTGATACGCTAGAAATTGGCGGGGATGTCTCTCTTGTGGCTCACGGGGCTGTTAGGGTGGCACAGAAATCCCTCGGAATGGGAAAACGGGTCATTTTCGTGTCGCCACATTGCATGCGAACCGCATGCAACTTCCAGAGGCATTTGCAGCAGAAATGCATGTGCAGTCAAAAAAAAATTGATATTTTTCACGGATAGACCCCGTGAAACGCTAGAAATTGGCGGGGATGTGTCTCTTGTGGCTCACGGGGCTGTTCGGGTCGCACAGAAATCCCTGGGAATGGGAAAACGGGTCATTTTCGTGTTGCCACATTGCGTACGAACCGCATGAAACTTCCAGAGGCATTTGCAGCAGGAATGCATGTGCACTCAAAAACTTCTATATGTTTCACGGATAGACCCCGTGAAACGCTAGAAATTGGCGGGGATGTGTCTCTTGTGGCTCACGGGGCTGTTAGGGTGGCACAGAACTCCCTCGGAATGGGAAAAGGGGTCATTTTCGTGTTGCCACATTGCATAGGAACGCCATGAAACTTCCAGAGGCATTTGCAGCAGAAAGGCACGTGCACTCAAAAATTTTAATATTTTTCACGCATAGACCCCGTCAAACGCTAGAAGTTGGCGGGGATGTCTCTCTTGTGGCTCACGGGGCTGTTAGGGTCGCACAGAAATGCCTCGGAATGGGAAAACGGGTCATTTTTGTGTGGCCACATTGCATAGGAACGGCATGAAACTTCCAGAGGCATTTGCAGCAGGAATGCATGTGCACTCAAAAACGTCTATATTTTTCACGGATAGACCCCGTGAAACGCTATAAATTGGCGGGGATGTCTCTCTTGTGGCTCACGGGCGCTGTTAGTTAGGGTCGCACAGAAATCCCTCGGAATGGGAAAAGGGGTCATTTTCGTGTTGCCACATTGCGTACGAACGGCATGAAACTTCCAGAGGCATCTGCAGCAGAAATGCATGTGCACTCAAAAACGTCTATATTTTTCACGGATAGACCCCGTGAAACGCTAGAAATTGGCGGGGATGTGTCTCTTGTGGCTCACGGGGCTGTTAGGGTCGCACAGAAATCCCTCGGAATGGGAAAACGGGTCATTTTCGTGTTGCCACAATTGGCATACGAACGGCATGAAACTTCCAGAGGCATTTGCAGCAGAAATGCATGTGCACTCAAAAACGTGAATATTTTTTCACGGATAGACCCCGTCAAACGCTCGAATTTGGCGGGGATGTTTCTCTTGTGGGTCACGGGGCTGTTCGGCTCGCACAGAACTCCCTTGGTCCACCTGATTCGTGCATACAGGCAGCAACTAAAACTCTGTAAACCTGCTGTGAGGACATCTAAACAGTGGACCAGTGAGGCTGTGGAAGATTTGCGGGCGTGCTTAGACTGTACTGACTGGGATATGTTCACGACTGCTACCAATAGTCTGGATGAACTCACAGAGGCTGTGTACATCAGCTTCTGTGAGGACTGCTGTATCCCAACACGTACCAGGGTGAACTTTAACAACAACAAGCCCTGGTTCTCAGCAAAGCTCAAAAGGTTGAGGTT
>NW_027423038.1:887500-890000 GCF_048934315.1 Petromyzon marinus | reverse complement strand
AGAGGCATTTGCAGCAGAAATGCATGTGCAGTCAAAAAATTGAATATTTTTCACGGATAGACCCCGTGAAACGCTAGAAATTGGCGGGGATGTGTCTCTTGTGGCTCACGGGGCTGTTAGGGTGGCACAGAAATCCCTCGGAATGGGAAAAAACGGGTCATTTTCGTGTCGCCACATTGCATGCGAACCGCATGAAACTTCCAGAGGCATTTGCAGCAGGAATGCATGTGCACTCAAAAAATGTGATATTTTTCACGGAGAGACCCCGTGAAACGCTAGAAGTGGGCGGGGATGTCTCTCTTGTGGCTCACGGGGCTGTTAGGGTGGCACAGAAATCCCTCGGAATGGGAAAACGGGTCATTTTCGTGTCGCCACATTGCATACGAACCGCATGAAACTTCCAGAGGCATTTGCAGCAGGAATGCATGTGCACTCAAAAAAGTGAATATTTCTCACGGATAGACCCCGTGATACGCTAGAAATTGGCGGGGATGTCTCTCTTGTGGCTCACGGGGCTGTTAGGGTGGCACAGAAATCCCTCGGAATGGGAAAACGGGTCATTTTCGTGTCGCCACATTGCATGCGAACCGCATGCAACTTCCAGAGGCATTTGCAGCAGAAATGCATGTGCAGTCAAAAAAAAATTGATATTTTTCACGGATAGACCCCGTGAAACGCTAGAAATTGGCGGGGATGTGTCTCTTGTGGCTCACGGGGCTGTTCGGGTCGCACAGAAATCCCTGGGAATGGGAAAACGGGTCATTTTCGTGTTGCCACATTGCGTACGAACCGCATGAAACTTCCAGAGGCATTTGCAGCAGGAATGCATGTGCACTCAAAAACTTCTATATGTTTCACGGATAGACCCCGTGAAACGCTAGAAATTGGCGGGGATGTGTCTCTTGTGGCTCACGGGGCTGTTAGGGTGGCACAGAACTCCCTCGGAATGGGAAAAGGGGTCATTTTCGTGTTGCCACATTGCATAGGAACGCCATGAAACTTCCAGAGGCATTTGCAGCAGAAAGGCACGTGCACTCAAAAATTTTAATATTTTTCACGCATAGACCCCGTCAAACGCTAGAAGTTGGCGGGGATGTCTCTCTTGTGGCTCACGGGGCTGTTAGGGTCGCACAGAAATGCCTCGGAATGGGAAAACGGGTCATTTTTGTGTGGCCACATTGCATAGGAACGGCATGAAACTTCCAGAGGCATTTGCAGCAGGAATGCATGTGCACTCAAAAACGTCTATATTTTTCACGGATAGACCCCGTGAAACGCTATAAATTGGCGGGGATGTCTCTCTTGTGGCTCACGGGCGCTGTTAGTTAGGGTCGCACAGAAATCCCTCGGAATGGGAAAAGGGGTCATTTTCGTGTTGCCACATTGCGTACGAACGGCATGAAACTTCCAGAGGCATCTGCAGCAGAAATGCATGTGCACTCAAAAACGTCTATATTTTTCACGGATAGACCCCGTGAAACGCTAGAAATTGGCGGGGATGTGTCTCTTGTGGCTCACGGGGCTGTTAGGGTCGCACAGAAATCCCTCGGAATGGGAAAACGGGTCATTTTCGTGTTGCCACAATTGGCATACGAACGGCATGAAACTTCCAGAGGCATTTGCAGCAGAAATGCATGTGCACTCAAAAACGTGAATATTTTTTCACGGATAGACCCCGTCAAACGCTCGAATTTGGCGGGGATGTTTCTCTTGTGGGTCACGGGGCTGTTCGGCTCGCACAGAACTCCCTTGGTCCACCTGATTCGTGCATACAGGCAGCAACTAAAACTCTGTAAACCTGCTGTGAGGACATCTAAACAGTGGACCAGTGAGGCTGTGGAAGATTTGCGGGCGTGCTTAGACTGTACTGACTGGGATATGTTCACGACTGCTACCAATAGTCTGGATGAACTCACAGAGGCTGTGTACATCAGCTTCTGTGAGGACTGCTGTATCCCAACACGTACCAGGGTGAACTTTAACAACAACAAGCCCTGGTTCTCAGCAAAGCTCAAAAGGTTGAGGTTGGAGAAGGAGGAAGCGTTTAGGAGTGGGGATAGAGACAGATTCAAGGAGTCGAAGAACAGGTTTAGCAAAGCGGTGAGAGAGGCTAAACGACTGTACTCAGAGACACTAAAACACCAGTTCTCTACTAACGACGCTGCTTCTGTCTGCCAAAGGGCTCAGGCACATCACCAACTACAAACCCAGAGCGCCCCACACCACTAACGACTCCCGCCTAGCCAACGACCTGAACGAGTTCTACCGTAGATTTGAAAGACAATTGGACTGTCCTGAACCACCCCTTCCCACCCAAGAGGCCCCATCCCCCACCCATACTACAGAAACGACTCTCTCCTTTCAGGAGGGAGAAGTTAATGGGCTTTTCAAGAGGCAGAATCCACGCAAAGCAGCCGGGCCGGACTCTGTCTCTCCAGCCACCCTCAGGCACTGCGCTGGCCAGCTGTCTCCGGTGTTCACCAACATCTTTAACACCTCC
>NW_027423038.1:875000-877500 GCF_048934315.1 Petromyzon marinus | reverse complement strand
TGAGGTTACCATTGTCCATACAATAGTGCAGGTGCGATGGAAATCTTTTCTCGTTTTGGTGCGTGCTACATTTTTACGGATAGACCCCGTGAAACGCTAGAAATTGGCGGGGATGTGTCTCTTGTGGCTCACGGGGCTGTTAGGGTGGCACAGAAATCCCTCGGAATGGGAAAACGGGTCATTTTCGTGTTGCCACATTGCATGCGAACGGCATGAAACTTCCAGAGGCATTTGCAGCAGGAATGCATGTGCAGTCAAAAAAGTGAATATTTTTCACGGATAGACCCCGTGAAACGCTAGAAATTGGCGGCGATGTCTCTCTTGTGGCTCACGGGGCTGTTAGGGTGGCACAGAAATCCCTCGGAATGGGAAAACGGGTCATTTTCGTGTCGCCACATTGCATGCGAACCGCATGAAACTTCCAGAGGCATTTGGAGCAGAAATGCATGTGCAGTCAAAAAATTGAATATTTTTCACGGATAGACCCCGTGAAACGCTAGAAATTGGCGGGGATGTGTCTCTTGTGGCTCACGGGGCTGTTAGGGTGGCACAGAAATCCCTCGGAATGGGAAAAAACGGGTCATTTTCGTGTCGCCACATTGCATGCGAACCGCATGAAACTTCCAGAGGCATTTGCAGCAGGAATGCATGTGCACTCAAAAAATGTGATATTTTTCACGGAGAGACCCCGTGAAACGCTAGAAGTGGGCGGGGATGTCTCTCTTGTGGCTCACGGGGCTGTTAGGGTGGCACAGAAATCCCTCGGAATGGGAAAACGGGTCATTTTCGTGTCGCCACATTGCATGCGAACCGCATGCAACTTCCAGAGGCATTTGCAGCAGAAATGCATGTGGAGTCAAAAAAAAATTGATATTTTTCACGGATAGACCCCGTGAAACGCTAGAAATTGGCGGGGATGTGTCTCTTGTGGCTCACGGGGCTGTTCGGGTCGCACAGAAATCCCTGGGAATGGGAAAACGGGTCATTTTCGTGTTGCCACATTGCGTACGAACCGCATGAAACTTCCAGAGGCATTTGCAGCAGGAATGCATGTGCACTCAAAAACTTCTATATGTTTCACGGATAGACCCCGTGAAACGCTAGAAATTGGCGGGGATGTGTCTCTTGTGGCTCACGGGGCTGTTAGGGTGGCACAGAACTCCCTCGGAATGGGAAAAGGGGTCATTTTCGTGTTGCCACATTGCATAGGAACGCCATGAAACTTCCAGAGGCATTTGCAGCAGAAAGGCACGTGCACTCAAAAATTTTAATATTTTTCACGCATAGACCCCGTCAAACGCTAGAAGTTGGCGGGGATGTCTCTCTTGTGGCTCACGGGGCTGTTAGGGTCGCACAGAAATGCCTCGGAATGGGAAAACGGGTCATTTTTGTGTGGCCACATTGCATAGGAACGGCATGAAACTTCCAGAGGCATTTGCAGCAGGAATGCATGTGCACTCAAAAACGTCTATATTTTTCACGGATAGACCCCGTGAAACGCTATAAATTGGCGGGGATGTCTCTCTTGTGGCTCACGGGCGCTGTTAGTTAGGGTCGCACAGAAATCCCTCGGAATGGGAAAAGGGGTCATTTTCGTGTTGCCACATTGCGTACGAACGGCATGAAACTTCCAGAGGCATCTGCAGCAGAAATGCATGTGCACTCAAAAACGTCTATATTTTTCACGGATAGACCCCGTGAAACGCTAGAAATTGGCGGGGATGTGTCTCTTGTGGCTCACGGGGCTGTTAGGGTCGCACAGAAATCCCTCGGAATGGGAAAACGGGTCATTTTCGTGTTGCCACAATTGGCATACGAACGGCATGAAACTTCCAGAGGCATTTGCAGCAGAAATGCATGTGCACTCAAAAACGTGAATATTTTTTCACGGATAGACCCCGTCAAACGCTCGAATTTGGCGGGGATGTTTCTCTTGTGGGTCACGGGGCTGTTCGGCTCGCACAGAACTCCCTTGGTCCACCTGATTCGTGCATACAGGCAGCAACTAAAACTCTGTAAACCTGCTGTGAGGACATCTAAACAGTGGACCAGTGAGGCTGTGGAAGATTTGCGGGCGTGCTTAGACTGTACTGACTGGGATATGTTCACGACTGCTACCAATAGTCTGGATGAACTCACAGAGGCTGTGTACATCAGCTTCTGTGAGGACTGCTGTATCCCAACACGTACCAGGGTGAACTTTAACAACAACAAGCCCTGGTTCTCAGCAAAGCTCAAAAGGTTGAGGTTGGAGAAGGAGGAAGCGTTTAGGAGTGGGGATAGAGACAGATTCAAGGAGTCGAAGAACAGGTTTAGCAAAGCGGTGAGAGAGGCTAAACGACTGTACTCAGAGACACTAAAACACCAGTTCTCTACTAACGACGCTGCTTCTGTCTGCCAAAGGGCTCAGGCACATCACCAACTACAAACCCAGAGCGCCCCACACCACTAACGACTCCCGCCTAGCCAACGACCTGAACGAGTTCTACCGTAGATTTGA
>NW_027423038.1:850000-852500 GCF_048934315.1 Petromyzon marinus | reverse complement strand
AAAAAGTGAATATTTTTCACGGATAGACCCCGTGAAACGCTAGAAATTGGCGGCGATGTCTCTCTTGTGGCTCACGGGGCTGTTAGGGTGGCACAGAAATCCCTCGGAATGGGAAAACGGGTCATTTTCGTGTCGCCACATTGCATGCGAACCGCATGAAACTTCCAGAGGCATTTGCAGCAGAAATGCATGTGCAGTCAAAAAATTGAATATTTTTCACGGATAGACCCCGTGAAACGCTAGAAATTGGCGGGGATGTGTCTCTTGTGGCTCACGGGGCTGTTAGGGTGGCACAGAAATCCCTCGGAATGGGAAAAAACGGGTCATTTTCGTGTCGCCACATTGCATGCGAACCGCATGAAACTTCCAGAGGCATTTGCAGCAGGAATGCATGTGCACTCAAAAAATGTGATATTTTTCACGGAGAGACCCCGTGAAACGCTAGAAGTGGGCGGGGATGTCTCTCTTGTGGCTCACGGGGCTGTTAGGGTGGCACAGAAATCCCTCGGAATGGGAAAACGGGTCATTTTCGTGTCGCCACATTGCATACGAACCGCATGAAACTTCCAGAGGCATTTGCAGCAGGAATGCATGTGCACTCAAAAAAGTGAATATTTCTCACGGATAGACCCCGTGATACGCTAGAAATTGGCGGGGATGTCTCTCTTGTGGCTCACGGGGCTGTTAGGGTGGCACAGAAATCCCTCGGAATGGGAAAACGGGTCATTTTCGTGTCGCCACATTGCATGCGAACCGCATGCAACTTCCAGAGGCATTTGCAGCAGAAATGCATGTGCAGTCAAAAAAAAATTGATATTTTTCACGGATAGACCCCGTGAAACGCTAGAAATTGGCGGGGATGTGTCTCTTGTGGCTCACGGGGCTGTTCGGGTCGCACAGAAATCCCTGGGAATGGGAAAACGGGTCATTTTCGTGTTGCCACATTGCGTACGAACCGCATGAAACTTCCAGAGGCATTTGCAGCAGGAATGCATGTGCACTCAAAAACTTCTATATGTTTCACGGATAGACCCCGTGAAACGCTAGAAATTGGCGGGGATGTGTCTCTTGTGGCTCACGGGGCTGTTAGGGTGGCACAGAACTCCCTCGGAATGGGAAAAGGGGTCATTTTCGTGTTGCCACATTGCATAGGAACGCCATGAAACTTCCAGAGGCATTTGCAGCAGAAAGGCACGTGCACTCAAAAATTTTAATATTTTTCACGCATAGACCCCGTCAAACGCTAGAAGTTGGCGGGGATGTCTCTCTTGTGGCTCACGGGGCTGTTAGGGTCGCACAGAAATGCCTCGGAATGGGAAAACGGGTCATTTTTGTGTGGCCACATTGCATAGGAACGGCATGAAACTTCCAGAGGCATTTGCAGCAGGAATGCATGTGCACTCAAAAACGTCTATATTTTTCACGGATAGACCCCGTGAAACGCTATAAATTGGCGGGGATGTCTCTCTTGTGGCTCACGGGCGCTGTTAGTTAGGGTCGCACAGAAATCCCTCGGAATGGGAAAAGGGGTCATTTTCGTGTTGCCACATTGCGTACGAACGGCATGAAACTTCCAGAGGCATCTGCAGCAGAAATGCATGTGCACTCAAAAACGTCTATATTTTTCACGGATAGACCCCGTGAAACGCTAGAAATTGGCGGGGATGTGTCTCTTGTGGCTCACGGGGCTGTTAGGGTCGCACAGAAATCCCTCGGAATGGGAAAACGGGTCATTTTCGTGTTGCCACAATTGGCATACGAACGGCATGAAACTTCCAGAGGCATTTGCAGCAGAAATGCATGTGCACTCAAAAACGTGAATATTTTTTCACGGATAGACCCCGTCAAACGCTCGAATTTGGCGGGGATGTTTCTCTTGTGGGTCACGGGGCTGTTCGGCTCGCACAGAACTCCCTTGGTCCACCTGATTCGTGCATACAGGCAGCAACTAAAACTCTGTAAACCTGCTGTGAGGACATCTAAACAGTGGACCAGTGAGGCTGTGGAAGATTTGCGGGCGTGCTTAGACTGTACTGACTGGGATATGTTCACGACTGCTACCAATAGTCTGGATGAACTCACAGAGGCTGTGTACATCAGCTTCTGTGAGGACTGCTGTATCCCAACACGTACCAGGGTGAACTTTAACAACAACAAGCCCTGGTTCTCAGCAAAGCTCAAAAGGTTGAGGTTGGAGAAGGAGGAAGCGTTTAGGAGTGGGGATAGAGACAGATTCAAGGAGTCGAAGAACAGGTTTAGCAAAGCGGTGAGAGAGGCTAAACGACTGTACTCAGAGACACTAAAACACCAGTTCTCTACTAACGACGCTGCTTCTGTCTGCCAAAGGGCTCAGGCACATCACCAACTACAAACCCAGAGCGCCCCACACCACTAACGACTCCCGCCTAGCCAACGACCTGAACGAGTTCTACCGTAGATTTGAAAGACAATTGGACTGTCCTGAACCACCCCTTCCCACCCAAGAGGCCCCATCCCCCAC
>NW_027423038.1:832500-835000 GCF_048934315.1 Petromyzon marinus | reverse complement strand
GGGGCTGTTCGGGTCGCACAGAAATCCCTGGGAATGGGAAAACGGGTCATTTTCGTGTTGCCACATTGCGTACGAACCGCATGAAACTTCCAGAGGCATTTGCAGCAGGAATGCATGTGCACTCAAAAACTTCTATATGTTTCACGGATAGACCCCGTGAAACGCTAGA
Organism: Petromyzon marinus; assembly: GCF_048934315.1. NCBI lineage: Eukaryota > Metazoa > Chordata > Hyperoartia > Petromyzontiformes > Petromyzontidae > Petromyzon > Petromyzon marinus. Next base: position 834,831 of record NW_027423038.1, on the reverse strand, counting down.
AATTGGCGGGGATGTGTCTCTTGTGGCTCACGGGGCTGTTAGGGTGGCACAGAACTCCCTCGGAATGGGAAAAGGGGTCATTTTCGTGTTGCCACATTGCATAGGAACGCCATGAAACTTCCAGAGGCATTTGCAGCAGAAAGGCACGTGCACTCAAAAATTTTAATATTTTTCACGCATAGACCCCGTCAAACGCTAGAAGTTGGCGGGGATGTCTCTCTTGTGGCTCACGGGGCTGTTAGGGTCGCACAGAAATGCCTCGGAATGGGAAAACGGGTCATTTTTGTGTGGCCACATTGCATAGGAACGGCATGAAACTTCCAGAGGCATTTGCAGCAGGAATGCATGTGCACTCAAAAACGTCTATATTTTTCACGGATAGACCCCGTGAAACGCTATAAATTGGCGGGGATGTCTCTCTTGTGGCTCACGGGCGCTGTTAGTTAGGGTCGCACAGAAATCCCTCGGAATGGGAAAAGGGGTCATTTTCGTGTTGCCACATTGCGTACGAACGGCATGAAACTTCCAGAGGCATCTGCAGCAGAAATGCATGTGCACTCAAAAACGTCTATATTTTTCACGGATAGACCCCGTGAAACGCTAGAAATTGGCGGGGATGTGTCTCTTGTGGCTCACGGGGCTGTTAGGGTCGCACAGAAATCCCTCGGAATGGGAAAACGGGTCATTTTCGTGTTGCCACAATTGGCATACGAACGGCATGAAACTTCCAGAGGCATTTGCAGCAGAAATGCATGTGCACTCAAAAACGTGAATATTTTTTCACGGATAGACCCCGTCAAACGCTCGAATTTGGCGGGGATGTTTCTCTTGTGGGTCACGGGGCTGTTCGGCTCGCACAGAACTCCCTTGGTCCACCTGATTCGTGCATACAGGCAGCAACTAAAACTCTGTAAACCTGCTGTGAGGACATCTAAACAGTGGACCAGTGAGGCTGTGGAAGATTTGCGGGCGTGCTTAGACTGTACTGACTGGGATATGTTCACGACTGCTACCAATAGTCTGGATGAACTCACAGAGGCTGTGTACATCAGCTTCTGTGAGGACTGCTGTATCCCAACACGTACCAGGGTGAACTTTAACAACAACAAGCCCTGGTTCTCAGCAAAGCTCAAAAGGTTGAGGTTGGAGAAGGAGGAAGCGTTTAGGAGTGGGGATAGAGACAGATTCAAGGAGTCGAAGAACAGGTTTAGCAAAGCGGTGAGAGAGGCTAAACGACTGTACTCAGAGACACTAAAACACCAGTTCTCTACTAACGACGCTGCTTCTGTCTGCCAAAGGGCTCAGGCACATCACCAACTACAAACCCAGAGCGCCCCACACCACTAACGACTCCCGCCTAGCCAACGACCTGAACGAGTTCTACCGTAGATTTGAAAGACAATTGGACTGTCCTGAACCACCCCTTCCCACCCAAGAGGCCCCATCCCCCACCCATACTACAGAAACGACTCTCTCCTTTCAGGAGGGAGAAGTTAATGGGCTTTTCAAGAGGCAGAATCCACGCAAAGCAGCCGGGCCGGACTCTGTCTCTCCAGCCACCCTCAGGCACTGCGCTGGCCAGCTGTCTCCGGTGTTCACCAACATCTTTAACACCTCCCTGGAGACATGCCATGTACCAGCCTGTCTCAAGTCCTCCACCATCATCGCTGTGCCCAAAAAGCTAAGGCCAACAGGACTAAATGATTACAGACCGGTCGCCCTTACATCTGTGGTAATGAAGTCTTTTGAGCGCCTGCTCCTGGCACACCTCAAAGCCATCACAGACCCTCTCCTGGACCCCCTTCAGTTTGCCTACAGAGCCAACAGGTCTGTGGACGACGCAGTTAACATGGCCCTCCACTTCACCCTACAGCATGTGGACGCCCCAGCATCCTACGCCAGGATCCTGTTTGTGGACTTCAGCTCTGCCTTCAACACCATCATCCCTGCCCTGCTTCAGGACAAGCTCTTCCAGCTGAACGTGCCCTACTCCACCTGCAGGTGGATCACAGACTTCCTCTCTGACAGGAAGCAGTGCGTTAAGCCGGGAACAGAAGTCTCTGACTCCAGGTCCATCAGCACGGGAACTCCTCAGGGCTGCGTCCTTTGCCCACTGCTCTTCTCCCTGTATACCAACAGCTGCGCCTCCAATCATCTGTCCGTCAAACTCTTGAAGTTTGTCGGACGACACCACCCTCATTGGGCTGATCTCTGGTGGGGATGAGTCTGACTATAGGTGGGAAGCTGACAACCTGGTGACCTGGTGTAGCCAGAACAACTTAGAGCTAAATGCTCTAAGGACAGTTGAGATGGTTGTGGACTTCAGGAAGA
>NW_027423038.1:820000-822500 GCF_048934315.1 Petromyzon marinus | reverse complement strand
TTGTGGCTCACGGGGCTGTTAGGGTGGCACAGAAATCCCTCGGAATGGGAAAACGGGTCATTTTCGTGTCGCCACATTGCATACGAACCGCATGAAACTTCCAGAGGCATTTGCAGCAGGAATGCATGTGCACTCAAAAAAGTGAATATTTCTCACGGATAGACCCCGTGATACGCTAGAAATTGGCGGGGATGTCTCTCTTGTGGCTCACGGGGCTGTTAGGGTGGCACAGAAATCCCTCGGAATGGGAAAACGGGTCATTTTCGTGTCGCCACATTGCATGCGAACCGCATGCAACTTCCAGAGGCATTTGCAGCAGAAATGCATGTGCAGTCAAAAAAAAATTGATATTTTTCACGGATAGACCCCGTGAAACGCTAGAAATTGGCGGGGATGTGTCTCTTGTGGCTCACGGGGCTGTTCGGGTCGCACAGAAATCCCTGGGAATGGGAAAACGGGTCATTTTCGTGTTGCCACATTGCGTACGAACCGCATGAAACTTCCAGAGGCATTTGCAGCAGGAATGCATGTGCACTCAAAAACTTCTATATGTTTCACGGATAGACCCCGTGAAACGCTAGAAATTGGCGGGGATGTGTCTCTTGTGGCTCACGGGGCTGTTAGGGTGGCACAGAACTCCCTCGGAATGGGAAAAGGGGTCATTTTCGTGTTGCCACATTGCATAGGAACGCCATGAAACTTCCAGAGGCATTTGCAGCAGAAAGGCACGTGCACTCAAAAATTTTAATATTTTTCACGCATAGACCCCGTCAAACGCTAGAAGTTGGCGGGGATGTCTCTCTTGTGGCTCACGGGGCTGTTAGGGTCGCACAGAAATGCCTCGGAATGGGAAAACGGGTCATTTTTGTGTGGCCACATTGCATAGGAACGGCATGAAACTTCCAGAGGCATTTGCAGCAGGAATGCATGTGCACTCAAAAACGTCTATATTTTTCATGGATAGACCCCGTGAAACGCTATAAATTGGCGGGGATGTCTCTCTTGTGGCTCACGGGCGCTGTTAGTTAGGGTCGCACAGAAATCCCTCGGAATGGGAAAAGGGGTCATTTTCGTGTTGCCACATTGCGTACGAACGGCATGAAACTTCCAGAGGCATCTGCAGCAGAAATGCATGTGCACTCAAAAACGTCTATATTTTTCACGGATAGACCCCGTGAAACGCTAGAAATTGGCGGGGATGTGTCTCTTGTGGCTCACGGGGCTGTTAGGGTCGCACAGAAATCCCTCGGAATGGGAAAACGGGTCATTTTCGTGTTGCCACAATTGGCATACGAACGGCATGAAACTTCCAGAGGCATTTGCAGCAGAAATGCATGTGCACTCAAAAACGTGAATATTTTTTCACGGATAGACCCCGTCAAACGCTCGAATTTGGCGGGGATGTTTCTCTTGTGGGTCACGGGGCTGTTCGGCTCGCACAGAACTCCCTTGGTCCACCTGATTCGTGCATACAGGCAGCAACTAAAACTCTGTAAACCTGCTGTGAGGACATCTAAACAGTGGACCAGTGAGGCTGTGGAAGATTTGCGGGCGTGCTTAGACTGTACTGACTGGGATATGTTCACGACTGCTACCAATAGTCTGGATGAACTCACAGAGGCTGTGTACATCAGCTTCTGTGAGGACTGCTGTATCCCAACACGTACCAGGGTGAACTTTAACAACAACAAGCCCTGGTTCTCAGCAAAGCTCAAAAGGTTGAGGTTGGAGAAGGAGGAAGCGTTTAGGAGTGGGGATAGAGACAGATTCAAGGAGTCGAAGAACAGGTTTAGCAAAGCGGTGAGAGAGGCTAAACGACTGTACTCAGAGACACTAAAACACCAGTTCTCTACTAACGACGCTGCTTCTGTCTGCCAAAGGGCTCAGGCACATCACCAACTACAAACCCAGAGCGCCCCACACCACTAACGACTCCCGCCTAGCCAACGACCTGAACGAGTTCTACCGTAGATTTGAAAGACAATTGGACTGTCCTGAACCACCCCTTCCCACCCAAGAGGCCCCATCCCCCACCCATACTACAGAAACGACTCTCTCCTTTCAGGAGGGAGAAGTTAATGGGCTTTTCAAGAGGCAGAATCCACGCAAAGCAGCCGGGCCGGACTCTGTCTCTCCAGCCACCCTCAGGCACTGCGCTGGCCAGCTGTCTCCGGTGTTCACCAACATCTTTAACACCTCCCTGGAGACATGCCATGTACCAGCCTGTCTCAAGTCCTCCACCATCATCGCTGTGCCCAAAAAGCTAAGGCCAACAGGACTAAATGATTACAGACCGGTCGCCCTTACATCTGTGGTAATGAAGTCTTTTGAGCGCCTGCTCCTGGCACACCTCAAAGCCATCACAGACCCTCTCCTGGACCCCCTTCAGTTTGCCTACAGAGCCAACAGGTCTGTGGACGACGCAGTTAACATGGCCCTCCACTTCACCCTACAGCATGTGGACGCCCCAGCATCCTACGCCAGGATCCTGTTTGTGGAC
>NW_027423038.1:807500-810000 GCF_048934315.1 Petromyzon marinus | reverse complement strand
ACATTGCATGCGAACCGCATGAAACTTCCAGAGGCATTTGCAGCAGAAATGCATGTGCAGTCAAAAAATTGAATATTTTTCACGGATAGACCCCGTGAAACGCTAGAAATTGGCGGGGATGTGTCTCTTGTGGCTCACGGGGCTGTTAGGGTGGCACAGAAATCCCTCGGAATGGGAAAAAACGGGTCATTTTCGTGTCGCCACATTGCATGCGAACCGCATGAAACTTCCAGAGGCATTTGCAGCAGGAATGCATGTGCACTCAAAAAATGTGATATTTTTCACGGAGAGACCCCGTGAAACGCTAGAAGTGGGCGGGGATGTCTCTCTTGTGGCTCACGGGGCTGTTAGGGTGGCACAGAAATCCCTCGGAATGGGAAAACGGGTCATTTTCGTGTCGCCACATTGCATACGAACCGCATGAAACTTCCAGAGGCATTTGCAGCAGGAATGCATGTGCACTCAAAAAAGTGAATATTTCTCACGGATAGACCCCATGATACGCTAGAAATTGGCGGGGATGTCTCTCTTGTGGCTCACGGGGCTGTTAGGGTGGCACAGAAATCCCTCGGAATGGGAAAACGGGTCATTTTCGTGTCGCCACATTGCATGCGAACCGCATGCAACTTCCAGAGGCATTTGCAGCAGAAATGCATGTGCAGTCAAAAAAAAATTGATATTTTTCACGGATAGACCCCGTGAAACGCTAGAAATTGGCGGGGATGTGTCTCTTGTGGCTCACGGGGCTGTTCGGGTCGCACAGAAATCCCTGGGAATGGGAAAACGGGTCATTTTCGTGTTGCCACATTGCGTACGAACCGCATGAAACTTCCAGAGGCATTTGCAGCAGGAATGCATGTGCACTCAAAAACTTCTATATGTTTCACGGATAGACCCCGTGAAACGCTAGAAATTGGCGGGGATGTGTCTCTTGTGGCTCACGGGGCTGTTAGGGTGGCACAGAACTCCCTCGGAATGGGAAAAGGGGTCATTTTCGTGTTGCCACATTGCATAGGAACGCCATGAAACTTCCAGAGGCATTTGCAGCAGAAAGGCACGTGCACTCAAAAATTTTAATATTTTTCACGCATAGACCCCGTCAAACGCTAGAAGTTGGCGGGGATGTCTCTCTTGTGGCTCACGGGGCTGTTAGGGTCGCACAGAAATGCCTCGGAATGGGAAAACGGGTCATTTTTGTGTGGCCACATTGCATAGGAACGGCATGAAACTTCCAGAGGCATTTGCAGCAGGAATGCATGTGCACTCAAAAACGTCTATATTTTTCACGGATAGACCCCGTGAAACGCTATAAATTGGCGGGGATGTCTCTCTTGTGGCTCACGGGCGCTGTTAGTTAGGGTCGCACAGAAATCCCTCGGAATGGGAAAAGGGGTCATTTTCGTGTTGCCACATTGCGTACGAACGGCATGAAACTTCCAGAGGCATCTGCAGCAGAAATGCATGTGCACTCAAAAACGTCTATATTTTTCACGGATAGACCCCGTGAAACGCTAGAAATTGGCGGGGATGTGTCTCTTGTGGCTCACGGGGCTGTTAGGGTCGCACAGAAATCCCTCGGAATGGGAAAACGGGTCATTTTCGTGTTGCCACAATTGGCATACGAACGGCATGAAACTTCCAGAGGCATTTGCAGCAGAAATGCATGTGCACTCAAAAACGTGAATATTTTTTCACGGATAGACCCCGTCAAACGCTCGAATTTGGCGGGGATGTTTCTCTTGTGGGTCACGGGGCTGTTCGGCTCGCACAGAACTCCCTTGGTCCACCTGATTCGTGCATACAGGCAGCAACTAAAACTCTGTAAACCTGCTGTGAGGACATCTAAACAGTGGACCAGTGAGGCTGTGGAAGATTTGCGGGCGTGCTTAGACTGTACTGACTGGGATATGTTCACGACTGCTACCAATAGTCTGGATGAACTCACAGAGGCTGTGTACATCAGCTTCTGTGAGGACTGCTGTATCCCAACACGTACCAGGGTGAACTTTAACAACAACAAGCCCTGGTTCTCAGCAAAGCTCAAAAGGTTGAGGTTGGAGAAGGAGGAAGCGTTTAGGAGTGGGGATAGAGACAGATTCAAGGAGTCGAAGAACAGGTTTAGCAAAGCGGTGAGAGAGGCTAAACGACTGTACTCAGAGACACTAAAACACCAGTTCTCTACTAACGACGCTGCTTCTGTCTGCCAAAGGGCTCAGGCACATCACCAACTACAAACCCAGAGCGCCCCACACCACTAACGACTCCCGCCTAGCCAACGACCTGAACGAGTTCTACCGTAGATTTGAAAGACAATTGGACTGTCCTGAACCACCCCTTCCCACCCAAGAGGCCCCATCCCCCACCCATACTACAGAAACGACTCTCTCCTTTCAGGAGGGAGAAGTTAATGGGCTTTTCAAGAGGCAGAATCCACGCAAAGCAGCCGGGCCGGACTCTGTCTCTCCAGCCACCCTCAGGCACTGCGCTGGCCAGCTGTCTC
>NW_027423038.1:795000-797500 GCF_048934315.1 Petromyzon marinus | reverse complement strand
TCTCACGGATAGACCCCGTGATACGCTAGAAATTGGCGGGGATGTCTCTCTTGTGGCTCACGGGGCTGTTAGGGTGGCACAGAAATCCCTCGGAATGGGAAAACGGGTCATTTTCGTGTCGCCACATTGCATGCGAACCGCATGCAACTTCCAGAGGCATTTGCAGCAGAAATGCATGTGCAGTCAAAAAAAAATTGATATTTTTCACGGATAGACCCCGTGAAACGCTAGAAATTGGCGGGGATGTGTCTCTTGTGGCTCACGGGGCTGTTCGGGTCGCACAGAAATCCCTGGGAATGGGAAAACGGGTCATTTTCGTGTTGCCACATTGCGTACGAACCGCATGAAACTTCCAGAGGCATTTGCAGCAGGAATGCATGTGCACTCAAAAACTTCTATATGTTTCACGGATAGACCCCGTGAAACGCTAGAAATTGGCGGGGATGTGTCTCTTGTGGCTCACGGGGCTGTTAGGGTGGCACAGAACTCCCTCGGAATGGGAAAAGGGGTCATTTTCGTGTTGCCACATTGCATAGGAACGCCATGAAACTTCCAGAGGCATTTGCAGCAGAAAGGCACGTGCACTCAAAAATTTTAATATTTTTCACGCATAGACCCCGTCAAACGCTAGAAGTTGGCGGGGATGTCTCTCTTGTGGCTCACGGGGCTGTTAGGGTCGCACAGAAATGCCTCGGAATGGGAAAACGGGTCATTTTTGTGTGGCCACATTGCATAGGAACGGCATGAAACTTCCAGAGGCATTTGCAGCAGGAATGCATGTGCACTCAAAAACGTCTATATTTTTCACGGATAGACCCCGTGAAACGCTATAAATTGGCGGGGATGTCTCTCTTGTGGCTCACGGGCGCTGTTAGTTAGGGTCGCACAGAAATCCCTCGGAATGGGAAAAGGGGTCATTTTCGTGTTGCCACATTGCGTACGAACGGCATGAAACTTCCAGAGGCATCTGCAGCAGAAATGCATGTGCACTCAAAAACGTCTATATTTTTCACGGATAGACCCCGTGAAACGCTAGAAATTGGCGGGGATGTGTCTCTTGTGGCTCACGGGGCTGTTAGGGTCGCACAGAAATCCCTCGGAATGGGAAAACGGGTCATTTTCGTGTTGCCACAATTGGCATACGAACGGCATGAAACTTCCAGAGGCATTTGCAGCAGAAATGCATGTGCACTCAAAAACGTGAATATTTTTTCACGGATAGACCCCGTCAAACGCTCGAATTTGGCGGGGATGTTTCTCTTGTGGGTCACGGGGCTGTTCGGCTCGCACAGAACTCCCTTGGTCCACCTGATTCGTGCATACAGGCAGCAACTAAAACTCTGTAAACCTGCTGTGAGGACATCTAAACAGTGGACCAGTGAGGCTGTGGAAGATTTGCGGGCGTGCTTAGACTGTACTGACTGGGATATGTTCACGACTGCTACCAATAGTCTGGATGAACTCACAGAGGCTGTGTACATCAGCTTCTGTGAGGACTGCTGTATCCCAACACGTACCAGGGTGAACTTTAACAACAACAAGCCCTGGTTCTCAGCAAAGCTCAAAAGGTTGAGGTTGGAGAAGGAGGAAGCGTTTAGGAGTGGGGATAGAGACAGATTCAAGGAGTCGAAGAACAGGTTTAGCAAAGCGGTGAGAGAGGCTAAACGACTGTACTCAGAGACACTAAAACACCAGTTCTCTACTAACGACGCTGCTTCTGTCTGCCAAAGGGCTCAGGCACATCACCAACTACAAACCCAGAGCGCCCCACACCACTAACGACTCCCGCCTAGCCAACGACCTGAACGAGTTCTACCGTAGATTTGAAAGACAATTGGACTGTCCTGAACCACCCCTTCCCACCCAAGAGGCCCCATCCCCCACCCATACTACAGAAACGACTCTCTCCTTTCAGGAGGGAGAAGTTAATGGGCTTTTCAAGAGGCAGAATCCACGCAAAGCAGCCGGGCCGGACTCTGTCTCTCCAGCCACCCTCAGGCACTGCGCTGGCCAGCTGTCTCCGGTGTTCACCAACATCTTTAACACCTCCCTGGAGACATGCCATGTACCAGCCTGTCTCAAGTCCTCCACCATCATCGCTGTGCCCAAAAAGCTAAGGCCAACAGGACTAAATGATTACAGACCGGTCGCCCTTACATCTGTGGTAATGAAGTCTTTTGAGCGCCTGCTCCTGGCACACCTCAAAGCCATCACAGACCCTCTCCTGGACCCCCTTCAGTTTGCCTACAGAGCCAACAGGTCTGTGGACGACGCAGTTAACATGGCCCTCCACTTCACCCTACAGCATGTGGACGCCCCAGCATCCTACGCCAGGATCCTGTTTGTGGACTTCAGCTCTGCCTTCAACACCATCATCCCTGCCCTGCTTCAGGACAAGCTCTTCCAGCTGAACGTGCCCTACTCCACCTGCAGGTGGATCACAGACTTCCTCTCTGACAGGAAGCAGTGCGTTAAGCCGGGAACAGAAGTCTCTGACTCC
>NW_027423038.1:782500-785000 GCF_048934315.1 Petromyzon marinus | reverse complement strand
CACAGAAATGCCTCGGAATGGGAAAACGGGTCATTTTTGTGTGGCCACATTGCATAGGAACGGCATGAAACTTCCAGAGGCATTTGCAGCAGGAATGCATGTGCACTCAAAAACGTCTATATTTTTCACGGATAGACCCCGTGAAACGCTATAAATTGGCGGGGATGTCTCTCTTGTGGCTCACGGGCGCTGTTAGTTAGGGTCGCACAGAAATCCCTCGGAATGGGAAAAGGGGTCATTTTCGTGTTGCCACATTGCGTACGAACGGCATGAAACTTCCAGAGGCATCTGCAGCAGAAATGCATGTGCACTCAAAAACGTCTATATTTTTCACGGATAGACCCCGTGAAACGCTAGAAATTGGCGGGGATGTGTCTCTTGTGGCTCACGGGGCTGTTAGGGTCGCACAGAAATCCCTCGGAATGGGAAAACGGGTCATTTTCGTGTTGCCACAATTGGCATACGAACGGCATGAAACTTCCAGAGGCATTTGCAGCAGAAATGCATGTGCACTCAAAAACGTGAATATTTTTTCACGGATAGACCCCGTCAAACGCTCGAATTTGGCGGGGATGTTTCTCTTGTGGGTCACGGGGCTGTTCGGCTCGCACAGAACTCCCTTGGTCCACCTGATTCGTGCATACAGGCAGCAACTAAAACTCTGTAAACCTGCTGTGAGGACATCTAAACAGTGGACCAGTGAGGCTGTGGAAGATTTGCGGGCGTGCTTAGACTGTACTGACTGGGATATGTTCACGACTGCTACCAATAGTCTGGATGAACTCACAGAGGCTGTGTACATCAGCTTCTGTGAGGACTGCTGTATCCCAACACGTACCAGGGTGAACTTTAACAACAACAAGCCCTGGTTCTCAGCAAAGCTCAAAAGGTTGAGGTTGGAGAAGGAGGAAGCGTTTAGGAGTGGGGATAGAGACAGATTCAAGGAGTCGAAGAACAGGTTTAGCAAAGCGGTGAGAGAGGCTAAACGACTGTACTCAGAGACACTAAAACACCAGTTCTCTACTAACGACGCTGCTTCTGTCTGCCAAAGGGCTCAGGCACATCACCAACTACAAACCCAGAGCGCCCCACACCACTAACGACTCCCGCCTAGCCAACGACCTGAACGAGTTCTACCGTAGATTTGAAAGACAATTGGACTGTCCTGAACCACCCCTTCCCACCCAAGAGGCCCCATCCCCCACCCATACTACAGAAACGACTCTCTCCTTTCAGGAGGGAGAAGTTAATGGGCTTTTCAAGAGGCAGAATCCACGCAAAGCAGCCGGGCCGGACTCTGTCTCTCCAGCCACCCTCAGGCACTGCGCTGGCCAGCTGTCTCCGGTGTTCACCAACATCTTTAACACCTCCCTGGAGACATGCCATGTACCAGCCTGTCTCAAGTCCTCCACCATCATCGCTGTGCCCAAAAAGCTAAGGCCAACAGGACTAAATGATTACAGACCGGTCGCCCTTACATCTGTGGTAATGAAGTCTTTTGAGCGCCTGCTCCTGGCACACCTCAAAGCCATCACAGACCCTCTCCTGGACCCCCTTCAGTTTGCCTACAGAGCCAACAGGTCTGTGGACGACGCAGTTAACATGGCCCTCCACTTCACCCTACAGCATGTGGACGCCCCAGCATCCTACGCCAGGATCCTGTTTGTGGACTTCAGCTCTGCCTTCAACACCATCATCCCTGCCCTGCTTCAGGACAAGCTCTTCCAGCTGAACGTGCCCTACTCCACCTGCAGGTGGATCACAGACTTCCTCTCTGACAGGAAGCAGTGCGTTAAGCCGGGAACAGAAGTCTCTGACTCCAGGTCCATCAGCACGGGAACTCCTCAGGGCTGCGTCCTTTGCCCACTGCTCTTCTCCCTGTATACCAACAGCTGCGCCTCCAATCATCTGTCCGTCAAACTCTTGAAGTTTGTCGGACGACACCACCCTCATTGGGCTGATCTCTGGTGGGGATGAGTCTGACTATAGGTGGGAAGCTGACAACCTGGTGACCTGGTGTAGCCAGAACAACTTAGAGCTAAATGCTCTAAGGACAGTTGAGATGGTTGTGGACTTCAGGAAGAATACAGCCCCACTCACCGCCATCACCCTGTTAGACTCCGCAGTCAAAATTGTGGAGTCCTTCCGCTTCCTGGGCACTATTCTCTGCCGGGACCTCAAGTGGGAACTGAACATCAGCTCCCTCGCCAAGAGAGCTCAACAGAGGATGTACTTTCGACGGCAGCTGAAGAAATGCAACCTGCCAAAGACAATGATGGTGCAATTCTATACAGCGATCATTGAATCCATCCTCACCTCCTCCATAACCGTCTGGTACGCTGCTGCCACTGCCAAGGACAAGAGCAGACTGCAGCGTATCATGCACACTGCTGAGAAGGTAATTGCCTGCAATCTACCAACCCTCGAGGACCTGCACACGACAAGGAGCATGAGGCGAGCGAGGAAGGTTGTGGCCGATTCCTCGCACCCTGGACACTCT
>NW_027423038.1:760000-762500 GCF_048934315.1 Petromyzon marinus | reverse complement strand
ACTGAGGTTACCATTGTCCATACAATAGTGCAGGTGCGATGGAAATCTTTTCTCGTTTTGGTGCGTGCTACATTTTTACGGATAGACCCCGTGAAACGCTAGAAATTGGCGGGGATGTGTCTCTTGTGGCTCACGGGGCTGTTAGGGTGGCACAGAAATCCCTCGGAATGGGAAAACGGGTCATTTTCGTGTTGCCACATTGCATGCGAACGGCATGAAACTTCCAGAGGCATTTGCAGCAGGAATGCATGTGCAGTCAAAAAAGTGAATATTTTTCACGGATAGACCCCGTGAAACGCTAGAAATTGGCGGCGATGTCTCTCTTGTGGCTCACGGGGCTGTTAGGGTGGCACAGAAATCCCTCGGAATGGGAAAACGGGTCATTTTCGTGTCGCCACATTGCATGCGAACCGCATGAAACTTCCAGAGGCATTTGCAGCAGAAATGCATGTGCAGTCAAAAAATTGAATATTTTTCACGGATAGACCCCGTGAAACGCTAGAAATTGGCGGGGATGTGTCTCTTGTGGCTCACGGGGCTGTTAGGGTGGCACAGAAATCCCTCGGAATGGGAAAAAACGGGTCATTTTCGTGTCGCCACATTGCATGCGAACCGCATGAAACTTCCAGAGGCATTTGCAGCAGGAATGCATGTGCACTCAAAAAATGTGATATTTTTCACGGAGAGACCCCGTGAAACGCTAGAAGTGGGCGGGGATGTCTCTCTTGTGGCTCACGGGGCTGTTAGGGTGGCACAGAAATCCCTCGGAATGGGAAAACGGGTCATTTTCGTGTCGCCACATTGCATACGAACCGCATGAAACTTCCAGAGGCATTTGCAGCAGGAATGCATGTGCACTCAAAAAAGTGAATATTTCTCACGGATAGACCCCGTGATACGCTAGAAATTGGCGGGGATGTCTCTCTTGTGGCTCACGGGGCTGTTAGGGTGGCACAGAAATCCCTCGGAATGGGAAAACGGGTCATTTTCGTGTCGCCACATTGCATGCGAACCGCATGCAACTTCCAGAGGCATTTGCAGCAGAAATGCATGTGCAGTCAAAAAAAAATTGATATTTTTCACGGATAGACCCCGTGAAACGCTAGAAATTGGCGGGGATGTGTCTCTTGTGGCTCACGGGGCTGTTCGGGTCGCACAGAAATCCCTGGGAATGGGAAAACGGGTCATTTTCGTGTTGCCACATTGCGTACGAACCGCATGAAACTTCCAGAGGCATTTGCAGCAGGAATGCATGTGCACTCAAAAACTTCTATATGTTTCACGGATAGACCCCGTGAAACGCTAGAAATTGGCGGGGATGTGTCTCTTGTGGCTCACGGGGCTGTTAGGGTGGCACAGAACTCCCTCGGAATGGGAAAAGGGGTCATTTTCGTGTTGCCACATTGCATAGGAACGCCATGAAACTTCCAGAGGCATTTGCAGCAGAAAGGCACGTGCACTCAAAAATTTTAATATTTTTCACGCATAGACCCCGTCAAACGCTAGAAGTTGGCGGGGATGTCTCTCTTGTGGCTCACGGGGCTGTTAGGGTCGCACAGAAATGCCTCGGAATGGGAAAACGGGTCATTTTTGTGTGGCCACATTGCATAGGAACGGCATGAAACTTCCAGAGGCATTTGCAGCAGGAATGCATGTGCACTCAAAAACGTCTATATTTTTCACGGATAGACCCCGTGAAACGCTATAAATTGGCGGGGATGTCTCTCTTGTGGCTCACGGGCGCTGTTAGTTAGGGTCGCACAGAAATCCCTCGGAATGGGAAAAGGGGTCATTTTCGTGTTGCCACATTGCGTACGAACGGCATGAAACTTCCAGAGGCATCTGCAGCAGAAATGCATGTGCACTCAAAAACGTCTATATTTTTCACGGATAGACCCCGTGAAACGCTAGAAATTGGCGGGGATGTGTCTCTTGTGGCTCACGGGGCTGTTAGGGTCGCACAGAAATCCCTCGGAATGGGAAAACGGGTCATTTTCGTGTTGCCACAATTGGCATACGAACGGCATGAAACTTCCAGAGGCATTTGCAGCAGAAATGCATGTGCACTCAAAAACGTGAATATTTTTTCACGGATAGACCCCGTCAAACGCTCGAATTTGGCGGGGATGTTTCTCTTGTGGGTCACGGGGCTGTTCGGCTCGCACAGAACTCCCTTGGTCCACCTGATTCGTGCATACAGGCAGCAACTAAAACTCTGTAAACCTGCTGTGAGGACATCTAAACAGTGGACCAGTGAGGCTGTGGAAGATTTGCGGGCGTGCTTAGACTGTACTGACTGGGATATGTTCACGACTGCTACCAATAGTCTGGATGAACTCACAGAGGCTGTGTACATCAGCTTCTGTGAGGACTGCTGTATCCCAACACGTACCAGGGTGAACTTTAACAACAACAAGCCCTGGTTCTCAGCAAAGCTCAAAAGGTTGAGGTTGGAGAAGGAGGAAGCGTTTAGGAGTGGGGATAGAGACAGATTCAAGGA
>NW_027423038.1:747500-750000 GCF_048934315.1 Petromyzon marinus | reverse complement strand
GGATAGACCCCGTGAAACGCTAGAAATTGGCGGGGATGTGTCTCTTGTGGCTCACGGGGCTGTTAGGGTGGCACAGAAATCCCTCGGAATGGGAAAAAACGGGTCATTTTCGTGTCGCCACATTGCATGCGAACCGCATGAAACTTCCAGAGGCATTTGCAGCAGGAATGCATGTGCACTCAAAAAATGTGATATTTTTCACGGAGAGACCCCGTGAAACGCTAGAAGTGGGCGGGGATGTCTCTCTTGTGGCTCACGGGGCTGTTAGGGTGGCACAGAAATCCCTCGGAATGGGAAAACGGGTCATTTTCGTGTCGCCACATTGCATACGAACCGCATGAAACTTCCAGAGGCATTTGCAGCAGGAATGCATGTGCACTCAAAAAAGTGAATATTTCTCACGGATAGACCCCGTGATACGCTAGAAATTGGCGGGGATGTCTCTCTTGTGGCTCACGGGGCTGTTAGGGTGGCACAGAAATCCCTCGGAATGGGAAAACGGGTCATTTTCGTGTCGCCACATTGCATGCGAACCGCATGCAACTTCCAGAGGCATTTGCAGCAGAAATGCATGTGCAGTCAAAAAAAAATTGATATTTTTCACGGATAGACCCCGTGAAACGCTAGAAATTGGCGGGGATGTGTCTCTTGTGGCTCACGGGGCTGTTCGGGTCGCACAGAAATCCCTGGGAATGGGAAAACGGGTCATTTTCGTGTTGCCACATTGCGTACGAACCGCATGAAACTTCCAGAGGCATTTGCAGCAGGAATGCATGTGCACTCAAAAACTTCTATATGTTTCACGGATAGACCCCGTGAAACGCTAGAAATTGGCGGGGATGTGTCTCTTGTGGCTCACGGGGCTGTTAGGGTGGCACAGAACTCCCTCGGAATGGGAAAAGGGGTCATTTTCGTGTTGCCACATTGCATAGGAACGCCATGAAACTTCCAGAGGCATTTGCAGCAGAAAGGCACGTGCACTCAAAAATTTTAATATTTTTCACGCATAGACCCCGTCAAACGCTAGAAGTTGGCGGGGATGTCTCTCTTGTGGCTCACGGGGCTGTTAGGGTCGCACAGAAATGCCTCGGAATGGGAAAACGGGTCATTTTTGTGTGGCCACATTGCATAGGAACGGCATGAAACTTCCAGAGGCATTTGCAGCAGGAATGCATGTGCACTCAAAAACGTCTATATTTTTCACGGATAGACCCCGTGAAACGCTATAAATTGGCGGGGATGTCTCTCTTGTGGCTCACGGGCGCTGTTAGTTAGGGTCGCACAGAAATCCCTCGGAATGGGAAAAGGGGTCATTTTCGTGTTGCCACATTGCGTACGAACGGCATGAAACTTCCAGAGGCATCTGCAGCAGAAATGCATGTGCACTCAAAAACGTCTATATTTTTCACGGATAGACCCCGTGAAACGCTAGAAATTGGCGGGGATGTGTCTCTTGTGGCTCACGGGGCTGTTAGGGTCGCACAGAAATCCCTCGGAATGGGAAAACGGGTCATTTTCGTGTTGCCACAATTGGCATACGAACGGCATGAAACTTCCAGAGGCATTTGCAGCAGAAATGCATGTGCACTCAAAAACGTGAATATTTTTTCACGGATAGACCCCGTCAAACGCTCGAATTTGGCGGGGATGTTTCTCTTGTGGGTCACGGGGCTGTTCGGCTCGCACAGAACTCCCTTGGTCCACCTGATTCGTGCATACAGGCAGCAACTAAAACTCTGTAAACCTGCTGTGAGGACATCTAAACAGTGGACCAGTGAGGCTGTGGAAGATTTGCGGGCGTGCTTAGACTGTACTGACTGGGATATGTTCACGACTGCTACCAATAGTCTGGATGAACTCACAGAGGCTGTGTACATCAGCTTCTGTGAGGACTGCTGTATCCCAACACGTACCAGGGTGAACTTTAACAACAACAAGCCCTGGTTCTCAGCAAAGCTCAAAAGGTTGAGGTTGGAGAAGGAGGAAGCGTTTAGGAGTGGGGATAGAGACAGATTCAAGGAGTCGAAGAACAGGTTTAGCAAAGCGGTGAGAGAGGCTAAACGACTGTACTCAGAGACACTAAAACACCAGTTCTCTACTAACGACGCTGCTTCTGTCTGCCAAAGGGCTCAGGCACATCACCAACTACAAACCCAGAGCGCCCCACACCACTAACGACTCCCGCCTAGCCAACGACCTGAACGAGTTCTACCGTAGATTTGAAAGACAATTGGACTGTCCTGAACCACCCCTTCCCACCCAAGAGGCCCCATCCCCCACCCATACTACAGAAACGACTCTCTCCTTTCAGGAGGGAGAAGTTAATGGGCTTTTCAAGAGGCAGAATCCACGCAAAGCAGCCGGGCCGGACTCTGTCTCTCCAGCCACCCTCAGGCACTGCGCTGGCCAGCTGTCTCCGGTGTTCACCAACATCTTTAACACCTCCCTGGAGACATGCCATGTACCAGCCTGTCTCAAGTCCTCCACCATCATCGCTGTG
>NW_027423038.1:735000-737500 GCF_048934315.1 Petromyzon marinus | reverse complement strand
CATTTTTACGGATAGACCCCGTGAAACGCTAGAAATTGGTGGGGATGTGTCTCTTGTGGCTCACGGGGCTGTTAGGGTGGCACAGAAATCCCTCGGAATGGGAAAACGGGTCATTTTCGTGTTGCCACATTGCATGCGAACGGCATGAAACTTCCAGAGGCATTTGCAGCAGGAATGCATGTGCAGTCAAAAAAGTGAATATTTTTCACGGATAGACCCCGTGAAACGCTAGAAATTGGCGGCGATGTCTCTCTTGTGGCTCACGGGGCTGTTAGGGTGGCACAGAAATCCCTCGGAATGGGAAAACGGGTCATTTTCGTGTCGCCACATTGCATGCGAACCGCATGAAACTTCCAGAGGCATTTGCAGCAGAAATGCATGTGCAGTCAAAAAATTGAATATTTTTCACGGATAGACCCCGTGAAACGCTAGAAATTGGCGGGGATGTGTCTCTTGTGGCTCACGGGGCTGTTAGGGTGGCACAGAAATCCCTCGGAATGGGAAAAAACGGGTCATTTTCGTGTCGCCACATTGCATGCGAACCGCATGAAACTTCCAGAGGCATTTGCAGCAGGAATGCATGTGCACTCAAAAAATGTGATATTTTTCACGGAGAGACCCCGTGAAACGCTAGAAGTGGGCGGGGATGTCTCTCTTGTGGCTCACGGGGCTGTTAGGGTGGCACAGAAATCCCTCGGAATGGGAAAACGGGTCATTTTCGTGTCGCCACATTGCATACGAACCGCATGAAACTTCCAGAGGCATTTGCAGCAGGAATGCATGTGCACTCAAAAAAGTGAATATTTCTCACGGATAGACCCCGTGATACGCTAGAAATTGGCGGGGATGTCTCTCTTGTGGCTCACGGGGCTGTTAGGGTGGCACAGAAATCCCTCGGAATGGGAAAACGGGTCATTTTCGTGTCGCCACATTGCATGCGAACCGCATGCAACTTCCAGAGGCATTTGCAGCAGAAATGCATGTGCAGTCAAAAAAAAATTGATATTTTTCACGGATAGACCCCGTGAAACGCTAGAAATTGGCGGGGATGTGTCTCTTGTGGCTCACGGGGCTGTTCGGGTCGCACAGAAATCCCTGGGAATGGGAAAACGGGTCATTTTCGTGTTGCCACATTGCGTACGAACCGCATGAAACTTCCAGAGGCATTTGCAGCAGGAATGCATGTGCACTCAAAAACTTCTATATGTTTCACGGATAGACCCCGTGAAACGCTAGAAATTGGCGGGGATGTGTCTCTTGTGGCTCACGGGGCTGTTAGGGTGGCACAGAACTCCCTCGGAATGGGAAAAGGGGTCATTTTCGTGTTGCCACATTGCATAGGAACGCCATGAAACTTCCAGAGGCATTTGCAGCAGAAAGGCACGTGCACTCAAAAATTTTAATATTTTTCACGCATAGACCCCGTCAAACGCTAGAAGTTGGCGGGGATGTCTCTCTTGTGGCTCACGGGGCTGTTAGGGTCGCACAGAAATGCCTCGGAATGGGAAAACGGGTCATTTTTGTGTGGCCACATTGCATAGGAACGGCATGAAACTTCCAGAGGCATTTGCAGCAGGAATGCATGTGCACTCAAAAACGTCTATATTTTTCACGGATAGACCCCGTGAAACGCTATAAATTGGCGGGGATGTCTCTCTTGTGGCTCACGGGCGCTGTTAGTTAGGGTCGCACAGAAATCCCTCGGAATGGGAAAAGGGGTCATTTTCGTGTTGCCACATTGCGTACGAACGGCATGAAACTTCCAGAGGCATCTGCAGCAGAAATGCATGTGCACTCAAAAACGTCTATATTTTTCACGGATAGACCCCGTGAAACGCTAGAAATTGGCGGGGATGTGTCTCTTGTGGCTCACGGGGCTGTTAGGGTCGCACAGAAATCCCTCGGAATGGGAAAACGGGTCATTTTCGTGTTGCCACAATTGGCATACGAACGGCATGAAACTTCCAGAGGCATTTGCAGCAGAAATGCATGTGCACTCAAAAACGTGAATATTTTTTCACGGATAGACCCCGTCAAACGCTCGAATTTGGCGGGGATGTTTCTCTTGTGGGTCACGGGGCTGTTCGGCTCGCACAGAACTCCCTTGGTCCACCTGATTCGTGCATACAGGCAGCAACTAAAACTCTGTAAACCTGCTGTGAGGACATCTAAACAGTGGACCAGTGAGGCTGTGGAAGATTTGCGGGCGTGCTTAGACTGTACTGACTGGGATATGTTCACGACTGCTACCAATAGTCTGGATGAACTCACAGAGGCTGTGTACATCAGCTTCTGTGAGGACTGCTGTATCCCAACACGTACCAGGGTGAACTTTAACAACAACAAGCCCTGGTTCTCAGCAAAGCTCAAAAGGTTGAGGTTGGAGAAGGAGGAAGCGTTTAGGAGTGGGGATAGAGACAGATTCAAGGAGTCGAAGAACAGGTTTAGCAAAGCGGTGAGAGAGGCTAAACGACTGTACTCAGAGACACTAAAACACCAG
>NW_027423038.1:722500-725000 GCF_048934315.1 Petromyzon marinus | reverse complement strand
GAATGGGAAAAAACGGGTCATTTTCGTGTCGCCACATTGCATGCGAACCGCATGAAACTTCCAGAGGCATTTGCAGCAGGAATGCATGTGCACTCAAAAAATGTGATATTTTTCACGGAGAGACCCCGTGAAACGCTAGAAGTGGGCGGGGATGTCTCTCTTGTGGCTCACGGGGCTGTTAGGGTGGCACAGAAATCCCTCGGAATGGGAAAACGGGTCATTTTCGTGTCGCCACATTGCATACGAACCGCATGAAACTTCCAGAGGCATTTGCAGCAGGAATGCATGTGCACTCAAAAAAGTGAATATTTCTCACGGATAGACCCCGTGATACGCTAGAAATTGGCGGGGATGTCTCTCTTGTGGCTCACGGGGCTGTTAGGGTGGCACAGAAATCCCTCGGAATGGGAAAACGGGTCATTTTCGTGTCGCCACATTGCATGCGAACCGCATGCAACTTCCAGAGGCATTTGCAGCAGAAATGCATGTGCAGTCAAAAAAAAATTGATATTTTTCACGGATAGACCCCGTGAAACGCTAGAAATTGGCGGGGATGTGTCTCTTGTGGCTCACGGGGCTGTTCGGGTCGCACAGAAATCCCTGGGAATGGGAAAACGGGTCATTTTCGTGTTGCCACATTGCGTACGAACCGCATGAAACTTCCAGAGGCATTTGCAGCAGGAATGCATGTGCACTCAAAAACTTCTATATGTTTCACGGATAGACCCCGTGAAACGCTAGAAATTGGCGGGGATGTGTCTCTTGTGGCTCACGGGGCTGTTAGGGTGGCACAGAACTCCCTCGGAATGGGAAAAGGGGTCATTTTCGTGTTGCCACATTGCATAGGAACGCCATGAAACTTCCAGAGGCATTTGCAGCAGAAAGGCACGTGCACTCAAAAATTTTAATATTTTTCACGCATAGACCCCGTCAAACGCTAGAAGTTGGCGGGGATGTCTCTCTTGTGGCTCACGGGGCTGTTAGGGTCGCACAGAAATGCCTCGGAATGGGAAAACGGGTCATTTTTGTGTGGCCACATTGCATAGGAACGGCATGAAACTTCCAGAGGCATTTGCAGCAGGAATGCATGTGCACTCAAAAACGTCTATATTTTTCACGGATAGACCCCGTGAAACGCTATAAATTGGCGGGGATGTCTCTCTTGTGGCTCACGGGCGCTGTTAGTTAGGGTCGCACAGAAATCCCTCGGAATGGGAAAAGGGGTCATTTTCGTGTTGCCACATTGCGTACGAACGGCATGAAACTTCCAGAGGCATCTGCAGCAGAAATGCATGTGCACTCAAAAACGTCTATATTTTTCACGGATAGACCCCGTGAAACGCTAGAAATTGGCGGGGATGTGTCTCTTGTGGCTCACGGGGCTGTTAGGGTCGCACAGAAATCCCTCGGAATGGGAAAACGGGTCATTTTCGTGTTGCCACAATTGGCATACGAACGGCATGAAACTTCCAGAGGCATTTGCAGCAGAAATGCATGTGCACTCAAAAACGTGAATATTTTTTCACGGATAGACCCCGTCAAACGCTCGAATTTGGCGGGGATGTTTCTCTTGTGGGTCACGGGGCTGTTCGGCTCGCACAGAACTCCCTTGGTCCACCTGATTCGTGCATACAGGCAGCAACTAAAACTCTGTAAACCTGCTGTGAGGACATCTAAACAGTGGACCAGTGAGGCTGTGGAAGATTTGCGGGCGTGCTTAGACTGTACTGACTGGGATATGTTCACGACTGCTACCAATAGTCTGGATGAACTCACAGAGGCTGTGTACATCAGCTTCTGTGAGGACTGCTGTATCCCAACACGTACCAGGGTGAACTTTAACAACAACAAGCCCTGGTTCTCAGCAAAGCTCAAAAGGTTGAGGTTGGAGAAGGAGGAAGCGTTTAGGAGTGGGGATAGAGACAGATTCAAGGAGTCGAAGAACAGGTTTAGCAAAGCGGTGAGAGAGGCTAAACGACTGTACTCAGAGACACTAAAACACCAGTTCTCTACTAACGACGCTGCTTCTGTCTGCCAAAGGGCTCAGGCACATCACCAACTACAAACCCAGAGCGCCCCACACCACTAACGACTCCCGCCTAGCCAACGACCTGAACGAGTTCTACCGTAGATTTGAAAGACAATTGGACTGTCCTGAACCACCCCTTCCCACCCAAGAGGCCCCATCCCCCACCCATACTACAGAAACGACTCTCTCCTTTCAGGAGGGAGAAGTTAATGGGCTTTTCAAGAGGCAGAATCCACGCAAAGCAGCCGGGCCGGACTCTGTCTCTCCAGCCACCCTCAGGCACTGCGCTGACCAGCTGTCTCCGGTGTTCACCAACATCTTTAACACCTCCCTGGAGACATGCCATGTACCAGCCTGTCTCAAGTCCTCCACCATCATCGCTGTGCCCAAAAAGCTAAGGCCAACAGGACTAAATGATTACAGACCGGTCGCCCTTACATCTGTGGTAATGAAGTCTTTTGAGCGCCTGCT
>NW_027423038.1:712500-715000 GCF_048934315.1 Petromyzon marinus | reverse complement strand
GCTACTCTGTGGACCGGCAAAAGCAATTGAAACCAACCCTAACTCTCACGCGCAGTTGGCAGCCCTTCCTAGGGCACAATACCGAAACAGCGCAAGCAAACCCTGCAGCTACAACCCAAGGGACAGCCTTCCCAACGCACTCTGGAGGAGAAGAGGCTCCTCGGGCGGAGTAACACAGCTCGAGATGCTCGCTCATTCACGGAAATCGTGGGAAACAACCTGCCGCCGGCACACCACTTCGTCCTCACATGAGGTTACCATTGTCCATACAATAGTGCAGGTGCGATGGAAATCTTTTCTCGTTTTGGTGCGTGCTACATTTTTACGGATAGACCCCGTGAAACGCTAGAAATTGGCGGGGATGTGTCTCTTGTGGCTCACGGGGCTGTTAGGGTGGCACAGAAATCCCTCGGAATGGGAAAACGGGTCATTTTCGTGTTGCCACATTGCATGCGAACGGCATGAAACTTCCAGAGGCATTTGCAGCAGGAATGCATGTGCAGTCAAAAAAGTGAATATTTTTCACGGATAGACCCCGTGAAACGCTAGAAATTGGCGGCGATGTCTCTCTTGTGGCTCACGGGGCTGTTAGGGTGGCACAGAAATCCCTCGGAATGGGAAAACGGGTCATTTTCGTGTCGCCACATTGCATGCGAACCGCATGAAACTTCCAGAGGCATTTGCAGCAGAAATGCATGTGCAGTCAAAAAATTGAATATTTTTCACGGATAGACCCCGTGAAACGCTAGAAATTGGCGGGGATGTGTCTCTTGTGGCTCACGGGGCTGTTAGGGTGGCACAGAAATCCCTCGGAATGGGAAAAAACGGGTCATTTTCGTGTCGCCACATTGCATGCGAACCGCATGAAACTTCCAGAGGCATTTGCAGCAGGAATGCATGTGCACTCAAAAAATGTGATATTTTTCACGGAGAGACCCCGTGAAACGCTAGAAGTGGGCGGGGATGTCTCTCTTGTGGCTCACGGGGCTGTTAGGGTGGCACAGAAATCCCTCGGAATGGGAAAACGGGTCATTTTCGTGTCGCCACATTGCATACGAACCGCATGAAACTTCCAGAGGCATTTGCAGCAGGAATGCATGTGCACTCAAAAAAGTGAATATTTCTCACGGATAGACCCCGTGATACGCTAGAAATTGGCGGGGATGTCTCTCTTGTGGCTCACGGGGCTGTTAGGGTGGCACAGAAATCCCTCGGAATGGGAAAACGGGTCATTTTCGTGTCGCCACATTGCATGCGAACCGCATGCAACTTCCAGAGGCATTTGCAGCAGAAATGCATGTGCAGTCAAAAAAAAATTGATATTTTTCACGGATAGACCCCGTGAAACGCTAGAAATTGGCGGGGATGTGTCTCTTGTGGCTCACGGGGCTGTTCGGGTCGCACAGAAATCCCTGGGAATGGGAAAACGGGTCATTTTCGTGTTGCCACATTGCGTACGAACCGCATGAAACTTCCAGAGGCATTTGCAGCAGGAATGCATGTGCACTCAAAAACTTCTATATGTTTCACGGATAGACCCCGTGAAACGCTAGAAATTGGCGGGGATGTGTCTCTTGTGGCTCACGGGGCTGTTAGGGTGGCACAGAACTCCCTCGGAATGGGAAAAGGGGTCATTTTCGTGTTGCCACATTGCATAGGAACGCCATGAAACTTCCAGAGGCATTTGCAGCAGAAAGGCACGTGCACTCAAAAATTTTAATATTTTTCACGCATAGACCCCGTCAAACGCTAGAAGTTGGCGGGGATGTCTCTCTTGTGGCTCACGGGGCTGTTAGGGTCGCACAGAAATCCCTGGGAATGGGAAAACGGGTCATTTTCGTGTTGCCACATTGCGTACGAACCGCATGAAACTTCCAGAGGCATTTGCAGCAGGAATGCATGTGCACTCAAAAACGTCTATATTTTTCACGGATAGACCCCGTGAAACGCTATAAATTGGCGGGGATGTCTCTCTTGTGGCTCACGGGCGCTGTTAGTTAGGGTCGCACAGAAATCCCTCGGAATGGGAAAAGGGGTCATTTTCGTGTTGCCACATTGCGTACGAACGGCATGAAACTTCCAGAGGCATCTGCAGCAGAAATGCATGTGCACTCAAAAACGTCTATATTTTTCACGGATAGACCCCGTGAAACGCTAGAAATTGGCGGGAATGTGTCTCTTGTGGCTCACGGGGCTGTTAGGGTCGCACAGAAATCCCTCGGAATGGGAAAACGGGTCATTTTCGTGTTGCCACAATTGGCATACGAACGGCATGAAACTTCCAGAGGCATTTGCAGCAGAAATGCATGTGCACTCAAAAACGTGAATATTTTTTCACGGATAGACCCCGTCAAACGCTCGAATTTGGCGGGGATGTTTCTCTTGTGGGTCACGGGGCTGTTCGGCTCGCACAGAACTCCCTTGGTCCACCTGATTCGTGCATACAGGCAGCAACTAAAACTCTGTAAACCTGCTGTGAGGACATCTAAACAGTGGACCA
>NW_027423038.1:700000-702500 GCF_048934315.1 Petromyzon marinus | reverse complement strand
TTTGCAGCAGGAATGCATGTGCAGTCAAAAAAGTGAATATTTTTCACGGATAGACCCCGTGAAACGCTAGAAATTGGCGGCGATGTCTCTCTTGTGGCTCACGGGGCTGTTAGGGTGGCACAGAAATCCCTCGGAATGGGAAAACGGGTCATTTTCGTGTCGCCACATTGCATGCGAAGCGCATGAAACTTCCAGAGGCATTTGCAGCAGAAATGCATGTGCAGTCAAAAAATTGAATATTTTTCACGGATAGACCCCGTGAAACGCTAGAAATTGGCGGGGATGTGTCTCTTGTGGCTCACGGGGCTGTTAGGGTGGCACAGAAATCCCTCGGAATGGGAAAAAACGGGTCATTTTCGTGTCGCCACATTGCATGCGAACCGCATGAAACTTCCAGAGGCATTTGCAGCAGGAATGCATGTGCACTCAAAAAATGTGATATTTTTCACGGAGAGACCCCGTGAAACGCTAGAAGTGGGCGGGGATGTCTCTCTTGTGGCTCACGGGGCTGTTAGGGTGGCACAGAAATCCCTCGGAATGGGAAAACGGGTCATTTTCGTGTCGCCACATTGCATGCGAAGCGCATGAAACTTCCAGAGGCATTTGCAGCAGAAATGCATGTGCAGTCAAAAAATTGAATATTTTTCACGGATAGACCCCGTGAAACGCTAGAAATTGGCGGGGATGTGTCTCTTGTGGCTCACGGGGCTGTTAGGGTGGCACAGAAATCCCTCGGAATGGGAAAAAACGGGTCATTTTCGTGTCGCCACATTGCATGCGAACCGCATGAAACTTCCAGAGGCATTTGCAGCAGGAATGCATGTGCACTCAAAAAATGTGATATTTTTCACGGAGAGACCCCGTGAAACGCTAGAAGTGGGCGGGGATGTCTCTCTTGTGGCTCACGGGGCTGTTAGGGTGGCACAGAAATCCCTCGGAATGGGAAAACGGGTCATTTTCGTGTCGCCACATTGCATACGAACCGCATGAAACTTCCAGAGGCATTTGCAGCAGGAATGCATGTGCACTCAAAAAAGTGAATATTTCTCACGGATAGACCCCGTGATACGCTAGAAATTGGCGGGGATGTCTCTCTTGTGGCTCACGGGGCTGTTAGGGTGGCACAGAAATCCCTCGGAATGGGAAAACGGGTCATTTTCGTGTCGCCACATTGCATGCGAACCGCATGCAACTTCCAGAGGCATTTGCAGCAGAAATGCATGTGCAGTCAAAAAAAAATTGATATTTTTCACGGATAGACCCCGTGAAACGCTAGAAATTGGCGGGGATGTGTCTCTTGTGGCTCACGGGGCTGTTCGGGTCGCACAGAAATCCCTGGGAATGGGAAAACGGGTCATTTTCGTGTTGCCACATTGCGTACGAACCGCATGAAACTTCCAGAGGCATTTGCAGCAGGAATGCATGTGCACTCAAAAACTTCTATATGTTTCACGGATAGACCCCGTGAAACGCTAGAAATTGGCGGGGATGTGTCTCTTGTGGCTCACGGGGCTGTTAGGGTGGCACAGAACTCCCTCGGAATGGGAAAAGGGGTCATTTTCGTGTTGCCACATTGCATAGGAACGCCATGAAACTTCCAGAGGCATTTGCAGCAGAAAGGCACGTGCACTCAAAAATTTTAATATTTTTCACGCATAGACCCCGTCAAACGCTAGAAGTTGGCGGGGATGTCTCTCTTGTGGCTCACGGGGCTGTTAGGGTCGCACAGAAATGCCTCGGAATGGGAAAACGGGTCATTTTTGTGTGGCCACATTGCATAGGAACGGCATGAAACTTCCAGAGGCATTTGCAGCAGGAATGCATGTGCACTCAAAAACGTCTATATTTTTCACGGATAGACCCCGTGAAACGCTATAAATTGGCGGGGATGTCTCTCTTGTGGCTCACGGGCGCTGTTAGTTAGGGTCGCACAGAAATCCCTCGGAATGGGAAAAGGGGTCATTTTCGTGTTGCCACATTGCGTACGAACGGCATGAAACTTCCAGAGGCATCTGCAGCAGAAATGCATGTGCACTCAAAAACGTCTATATTTTTCACGGATAGACCCCGTGAAACGCTAGAAATTGGCGGGGATGTGTCTCTTGTGGCTCACGGGGCTGTTAGGGTCGCACAGAAATCCCTCGGAATGGGAAAACGGGTCATTTTCGTGTTGCCACAATTGGCATACGAACGGCATGAAACTTCCAGAGGCATTTGCAGCAGAAATGCATGTGCACTCAAAAACGTGAATATTTTTTCACGGATAGACCCCGTCAAACGCTCGAATTTGGCGGGGATGTTTCTCTTGTGGGTCACGGGGCTGTTCGGCTCGCACAGAACTCCCTTGGTCCACCTGATTCGTGCATACAGGCAGCAACTAAAACTCTGTAAACCTGCTGTGAGGACATCTAAACAGTGGACCAGTGAGGCTGTGGAAGATTTGCGGGCGTGCTTAGACTGTACTGACTGGGATATGTTCACGACTGCTACCAATAGTCTG
>NW_027423038.1:687500-690000 GCF_048934315.1 Petromyzon marinus | reverse complement strand
CGGCGATGTCTCTCTTGTGGCTCACGGGGCTGTTAGGGTGGCACAGAAATCCCTCGGAATGGGAAAACGGGTCATTTTCGTGTCGCCACATTGCATGCGAACCGCATGAAACTTCCAGAGGCATTTGCAGCAGAAATGCATGTGCAGTCAAAAAATTGAATATTTTTCACGGATAGACCCCGTGAAACGCTAGAAATTGGCGGGGATGTGTCTCTTGTGGCTCATGGGGCTGTTAGGGTGGCACAGAAATCCCTCGGAATGGGAAAAAACGGGTCATTTTCGTGTCGCCACATTGCATGCGAACCGCATGAAACTTCCAGAGGCATTTGCAGCAGGAATGCATGTGCACTCAAAAAATGTGATATTTTTCACGGAGAGACCCCGTGAAACGCTAGAAGTGGGCGGGGATGTCTCTCTTGTGGCTCACGGGGCTGTTAGGGTGGCACAGAAATCCCTCGGAATGGGAAAACGGGTCATTTTCGTGTCGCCACATTGCATACGAACCGCATGAAACTTCCAGAGGCATTTGCAGCAGGAATGCATGTGCACTCAAAAAAGTGAATATTTCTCACGGATAGACCCCGTGATACGCTAGAAATTGGCGGGGATGTCTCTCTTGTGGCTCACGGGGCTGTTAGGGTGGCACAGAAATCCCTCGGAATGGGAAAACGGGTCATTTTCGTGTCGCCACATTGCATGCGAACCGCATGCAACTTCCAGAGGCATTTGCAGCAGAAATGCATGTGCAGTCAAAAAAAAATTGATATTTTTCACGGAGAGACCCCGTGAAACGCTAGAAATTGGCGGGGATGTGTCTCTTGTGGCTCACGGGGCTGTTCGGGTCGCACAGAAATCCCTGGGAATGGGAAAACGGGTCATTTTCGTGTTGCCACATTGCGTACGAACCGCATGAAACTTCCAGAGGCATTTGCAGCAGGAATGCATGTGCACTCAAAAACTTCTATATGTTTCACGGATAGACCCCGTGAAACGCTAGAAATTGGCGGGGATGTGTCTCTTGTGGCTCACGGGGCTGTTAGGGTGGCACAGAACTCCCTCGGAATGGGAAAAGGGGTCATTTTCGTGTTGCCACATTGCATAGGAACGCCATGAAACTTCCAGAGGCATTTGCAGCAGAAAGGCACGTGCACTCAAAAATTTTAATATTTTTCACGCATAGACCCCGTCAAACGCTAGAAGTTGGCGGGGATGTCTCTCTTGTGGCTCACGGGGCTGTTAGGGTCGCACAGAAATGCCTCGGAATGGGAAAACGGGTCATTTTTGTGTGGCCACATTGCATAGGAACGGCATGAAACTTCCAGAGGCATTTGCAGCAGGAATGCATGTGCACTCAAAAACGTCTATATTTTTCACGGATAGACCCCGTGAAACGCTATAAATTGGCGGGGATGTCTCTCTTGTGGCTCACGGGCGCTGTTAGTTAGGGTCGCACAGAAATCCCTCGGAATGGGAAAACGGGTCATTTTCGTGTCGCCACATTGCATGCGAACCGCATGCAACTTCCAGAGGCATTTGCAGCAGAAATGCATGTGCAGTCAAAAAAAAATTGATATTTTTCACGGAGAGACCCCGTGAAACGCTAGAAATTGGCGGGGATGTGTCTCTTGTGGCTCACGGGGCTGTTCGGGTCGCACAGAAATCCCTGGGAATGGGAAAACGGGTCATTTTCGTGTTGCCACATTGCGTACGAACCGCATGAAACTTCCAGAGGCATTTGCAGCAGGAATGCATGTGCACTCAAAAACTTCTATATGTTTCACGGATAGACCCCGTGAAACGCTAGAAATTGGCGGGGATGTGTCTCTTGTGGCTCACGGGGCTGTTAGGGTGGCACAGAACTCCCTCGGAATGGGAAAAGGGGTCATTTTCGTGTTGCCACATTGCATAGGAACGCCATGAAACTTCCAGAGGCATTTGCAGCAGAAAGGCACGTGCACTCAAAAATTTTAATATTTTTCACGCATAGACCCCGTCAAACGCTAGAAGTTGGCGGGGATGTCTCTCTTGTGGCTCACGGGGCTGTTAGGGTCGCACAGAAATGCCTCGGAATGGGAAAACGGGTCATTTTTGTGTGGCCACATTGCATAGGAACGGCATGAAACTTCCAGAGGCATTTGCAGCAGGAATGCATGTGCACTCAAAAACGTCTATATTTTTCACGGATAGACCCCGTGAAACGCTATAAATTGTCGGGGATGTCTCTCTTGTGGCTCACGGGCGCTGTTAGTTAGGGTCGCACAGAAATCCCTCGGAATGGGAAAAGGGGTCATTTTCGTGTTGCCACATTGCGTACGAACGGCATGAAACTTCCAGAGGCATCTGCAGCAGAAATGCATGTGCACTCAAAAACGTCTATATTTTTCACGGATAGACCCCGTGAAACGCTAGAAATTGGCGGGGATGTGTCTCTTGTGGCTCACGGGGCTGTTAGGGTCGCACAGAAATCCCTCGGAATGGGAAAACGGGTCATTTTCGTGTT
>NW_027423038.1:672500-675000 GCF_048934315.1 Petromyzon marinus | reverse complement strand
AGGGTCACACAGAAATGCCTCGGAATGGGAAAACGGGTCATTTTTGTGTGGCCACATTGCATAGGAACGGCATGAAACTTCCAGAGGCATTTGCAGCAGGAATGCATGTGCACTCAAAAACGTCTATATTTTTCACGGATAGACCCCGTGAAACGCTATAAATTGGCGGGGATGTCTCTCTTGTGGCTCACGGGCGCTGTTAGTTAGGGTCGCACAGAAATCCCTCGGAATGGGAAAAGGGGTCATTTTCGTGTTGCCACATTGCGTACGAACGGCATGAAACTTCCAGAGGCATCTGCAGCAGAAATGCATGTGCACTCAAAAACGTCTATATTTTTCACGGATAGACCCCGTGAAACGCTAGAAATTGGCGGGGATGTGTCTCTTGTGGCTCACGGGGCTGTTAGGGTCGCACAGAAATCCCTCGGAATGGGAAAACGGGTCATTTTCGTGTTGCCACAATTGGCATACGAACGGCATGAAACTTCCAGAGGCATTTGCAGCAGAAATGCATGTGCACTCAAAAACGTGAATATTTTTTCACGGATAGACCCCGTCAAACGCTCGAATTTGGCGGGGATGTTTCTCTTGTGGGTCACGGGGCTGTTCGGCTCGCACAGAACTCCCTTGGTCCACCTGATTCGTGCATACAGGCAGCAACTAAAACTCTGTAAACCTGCTGTGAGGACATCTAAACAGTGGACCAGTGAGGCTGTGGAAGATTTGCGGGCGTGCTTAGACTGTACTGACTGGGATATGTTCACGACTGCTACCAATAGTCTGGATGAACTCACAGAGGCTGTGTACATCAGCTTCTGTGAGGACTGCTGTATCCCAACACGTACCAGGGTGAACTTTAACAACAACAAGCCCTGGTTCTCAGCAAAGCTCAAAAGGTTGAGGTTGGAGAAGGAGGAAGCGTTTAGGAGTGGGGATAGAGACAGATTCAAGGAGTCGAAGAACAGGTTTAGCAAAGCGGTGAGAGAGGCTAAACGACTGTACTCAGAGACACTAAAACACCAGTTCTCTACTAACGACGCTGCTTCTGTCTGCCAAAGTGCTCAGGCACATCACCAACTACAAACCCAGAGTGCCCCACACCACTAACGACTCCCGCCTAGCCAACGACCTGAACGAGTTCTACCGTAGATTTGAAAGACAATTGGACTGTCCTGAACCACCCCTTCCCACCCAAGAGGCCCCATCCCCCACCCATACTACAGAAACGACTCTCTCCTTTCAGGAGGGAGAAGTTAATGGGCTTTTCAAGAGGCAGAATCCACGCAAAGCAGCCGGGCCGGACTCTGTCTCTCCAGCCACCCTCAGGCACTGCGCTGACCAGCTGTCTCCGGTGTTCACCAACATCTTTAACACCTCCCTGGAGACATGCCATGTACCAGCCTGTCTCAAGTCCTCCACCATCATCGCTGTGCCCAAAAAGCTAAGGCCAACAGGACTAAATGATTACAGACCGGTCGCCCTTACATCTGTGGTAATGAAGTCTTTTGAGCGCCTGCTCCTGGCACACCTCAAAGCCATCACAGACCCTCTCCTGGACCCCCTTCAGTTTGCCTACAGAGCCAACAGGTCTGTGGACGACGCAGTTAACATGGCCCTCCACTTCACCCTACAGCATGTGGACGCCCCAGCATCCTACGCCAGGATCCTGTTTGTGGACTTCAGCTCTGCCTTCAACACCATCATCCCTGCCCTGCTTCAGGACAAGCTCTTCCAGCTGAACGTGCCCTACTCCACCTGCAGGTGGATCACAGACTTCCTCTCTGACAGGAAGCAGTGCGTTAAGCCGGGAACAGAAGTCTCTGACTCCAGGTCCATCAGCACGGGAACTCCTCAGGGCTGCGTCCTTTGCCCACTGCTCTTCTCCCTGTATACCAACAGCTGCGCCTCCAATCATCTGTCCGTCAAACTCTTGAAGTTTGTCGGACGACACCACCCTCATTGGGCTGATCTCTGGTGGGGATGAGTCTGACTATAGGTGGGAAGCTGACAACCTGGTGACCTGGTGTAGCCAGAACAACTTAGAGCTAAATGCTCTAAGGACAGTTGAGATGGTTGTGGACTTCAGGAAGAATACAGCCCCACTCACCGCCATCACCCTGTTAGACTCCGCAGTCAAAATTGTGGAGTCCTTCCGCTTCCTGGGCACTATTCTCTGCCGGGACCTCAAGTGGGAACTGAACATCAGCTCCCTCGCCAAGAGAGCTCAACAGAGGATGTACTTTCGACGGCAGCTGAAGAAATGCAACCTGCCAAAGACAATGATGGTGCAATTCTATACAGCGATCATTGAATCCATCCTCACCTCCTCCATAACCGTCTGGTACGCTGCTGCCACTGCCAAGGACAAGAGCAGACTGCAGCGTATCATGCACACTGCTGAGAAGGTAATTGCCTGCAATCTACCAACCCTCGAGGACCTGCACACGACAAGGAGCATGAGGCGAGCGAGGAAGGTTGTGGCCGATTCCTCGCACCCTGG
>NW_027423038.1:652500-657500 GCF_048934315.1 Petromyzon marinus | reverse complement strand
AACTAGCAATAAAAAAAATACCAAGTCTTCGTCTTGGAAAATAACAAAATCTAAAAGAAAAATCTTCTTTGTGGAAAATAGTAAAATAAAAAAACCAAGTCTTCACCTTGGAAAATAACAAAATCTAATCTAAAACATCTTAAATAAAGCTTGTCTGTAGTCTTCTTTGTAGGCAGAAAATAGTACGTTACAGGACTCTGAAACTGATGTATTCCAAAAATAAAGAATTAAAATAACAAAGTCTAATCTATATAAGCGCTCTTGAATAAAGCAGTGTAAAAAAAAAAATAGCAATATAAAAAAAACCAAGTCTTCGTCTTGGAAAATAACAAAATCTAAAAGAAAAGAAGTCTTCTTTGTGGAAAATAGTAAAATAAAAAAAACCAAGACTTCACCTTGGAAAATAACAAAATCTAATCTAAAACATCTTAAATAAAGCTTATTTGTAATCTTCTTTGTAGGCAGAAAATAGTAAGTTACAGGACTCTCGAACTGATGTAGTCCAAAAATAAAGAATTAAAATAACAAAGTCTAATCTATATAAGTGCTCTTGAATAGGCTTCGTGTAAAAAAATAGCAATAAAAAAATACCAAGTCTTCGTCTTGGAAAATAACAAAATCTAAAAGAAAAGTCTTCTTTGTGGAAAATAGTAAAATAAAAAACCAAGACTTCACCTTGGAAAATAACAAAATCTAATCTAAAACATCTTAAATAAAGCTGGTTTGTAGTCTTCTCTCGAACTGATGTAGTGCAAAAATAAAGAATTAAAATAACAAAGTCTAATCTATATAAGTGCTCTTGAATAAAGCTTCCTGTAAAAAATACCAAAAAAAAATACCAAGTCTTCATCTTGGAAAATAACAAAATCTAAAAGAAAAGAAAAGTCTTCTTTGTGGAAAATAGTAAAATAAAAAAAACCAAGACTTCACCTTGGAAAATAACAAAATCTAATCTAAAACATCTTAAATAAAGCTTATTTCTAATCTTCTTTGTAGGCAGAAAATAGTAAGTTACAGGACTCTCGAACTGATGTAGTCCAAAAATAAAGAATTAAAATAACAAAGTCTAATCTATATACGTGCTCTTGAATAAGCTTCGTGTAAAAAATAGCAATATAATAAAAATACCAAGTCTTCGTCTTGGAAAATAACAAAATCTAAAAGAAAGGTCTTCTTTATGGAAAATAGTAAAATAAGAATACCAAGACTTCACCTTGGAAAATAACAAAACCATCTTGAAAAAAGCTTATTTTTAATCTTCTTTGTAGGCAGAAAA
The DNA here is from genome assembly GCF_048934315.1 of Petromyzon marinus. Lineage (NCBI taxonomy): Eukaryota > Metazoa > Chordata > Hyperoartia > Petromyzontiformes > Petromyzontidae > Petromyzon > Petromyzon marinus. Next base: position 656,224 of record NW_027423038.1, on the reverse strand, counting down.
TAGTAAGGCGAAAATAAAGTCCCCTCTAAGCTCTAAAGTAACAAATACGACGTGTTAAAAAAAAAAAACTAACAATAAAAAAAAGAACCAAGACTCCGTCTTGGAAAATAACAATCTAAATTGTGGAAAATAGTAAAATGAAATAAAAACCGACTTCACCTTCGAAAATAACAAAATCAATCTAAAACAAATGACATCTTAAAACAAAACTATTATTTGTTTCGGAGGTTGTCTATGACTGTTCATAGACCGCATAATTTCCACAGAACATTCTCAGAATATCAAGAGAGAAAAGCAGCGTTCTGCGGGAAATCATCTTGGCCAGTGATGTCGTTCTGGGTTTGGTCAGGCCCAGGGAGGTAAGTACCTCGTTATTCTCAAGGGGCCACTTTCCTCTTGCCCCAACCGGGAATCCAAAGAATGTGACCTTGCTAGCCTTCGTCAGCACTTTGACTTGATCACCAAGAGGGGTATAGTACGAAACTTTGTGCGAGGCAGCATCTGACAAGGTATTCTTTGAAAGCTCAAAACGGACGGTGACATCGATCACAACCGCCTCCTCATCTTTTGCAAACACGAGGTCAGGCTTTCTCATCTCTCCCGTCTCGGATATGAACCGTGGCTCTTTGTATACAGACCAGCCCAATCTAGCCGCTTCGTCTGCCAGAATGTTACTGATCTTGTTATGTCGCGCAATTCTTGCTTTCTGTACTGCAGGACATTGACCGAGAATGTGCGAAAGGGACTCGAGTCTGGCAGAGCATTTCCTGCAGGAACGTAGGGCCCCATCTCTGCCTCTGTTCAAGCTTTCTCTTGTTGGGTAAATATTTGCCCTTAGTTGTAGTGCTGCGATAAAGAAGCATTGTTTAAAGCCGCACCATGGCCTCAACCAAGCATTACTGATTCTATCATGCGCAAAGTTTACAATGCCCCTTCCTTGAACCGGCTTTTCGCACCATCTCTGAAATTCATGCTCCCTCCAATCGCAGGGTCTCGGATATACAGGTTCTTTTGACACCGAGTCCCTGAGAACGAATGTTGGGATTGCATCACTGTCACCCCCTGCTCGTACCCACAAATTACGGTATTCTTCCTCCATACCCTGCGAGGACACAATATTACGGGTGATAGCATCGGACGAGTTTGCTATACGTTGCAGCCTTCTAACTTGAACCGAAGGGATTGTTTTTTCCAGTTTCAAGATGGCAAGGCCTCCGTCTCGGGCTCTGGCATATAACAGTCCATCACAAGTTGAAGCGGGAAGGTGGAGCCATCCTTTTACCGCCTTTCTAATCTCTTGGTCCAACCCACGGAGAGTTGATTGCTTGCAGTCCGAGTGGTCTGCAGGATATAACAATCTGGGTAGGGCATAGGTATTGAGTAGTTCAACCTTCTGAGTTGGCTTCAGAGGCGCCTCATCGATTTTCGAGATCCATGTCTTTAGCTGACAATGTAGATCAGGCTGTATAGTGCCAGTCCAAGGGCCAATTTTCAGACCAAGGTATTTCGTTGATTCATCAGGTTGGATCATATGGACATCTTTATTTTTGATAGTCCATGGGTCGCAGTTGTTCACCGTATATGAATCTTTGGTTGGGCTTATCATGAAGCCCTGGCACTTTCTGGCCTGAACCTCCAATCCCGATAGCCCACAAAATGATTCCAAGATCGCTAGATTGGCGGCCATACCAACCCAAGATTCGCTCACCAACACCAAATCATCAGCAAACGCAAGAGCTGTCACGTGGTCGGTATCAATGGAGTACCCAACTCCGTGTGACTCTAGGGTGCATATCAAAGGGTCCATGGCAAGATTGAAGAGCAGGGGTGACATGGGGTCACCCTGTTTGACACCAACACGTATGCTAATTTCTCGAGTCGACTCGCCATTGCTTTTGAACGAGGTCGTACACCGATCGTAGGCGTTCTGGATGATGCCCACCACGTGTTCATCTACTTTCTTGTGCCTTAACACCCATAAAATATGAGCATGCGAAACCGAGTCAAAAGCTTTCGCTATGTCGATGAACATGACAGCCAACGGCCTGTGCAATTTCTTAGCGTGTCTCATAAGGTCCTGTAGCACCTTAAGATTTTCAGAGCAGCCAGATGCCGCTATAAAACCACGCTGCCTTGGGTTTAAGGGACAAGCACGAGCAAGACGTGCAGTCATTATTCTGGAAAATAATCTCAGAATCATTGAACCAATCGTTATTGGTCTCCAGTTCCCCAATTCTTTCAGCTTTTCATCATCCATAACCTTAGGAATAAGAATCGTCCTATTCTTTTTCAACTCTTTGGGAATAATTCCTGTAATCATCCATGCATTAAATAGGGCTGTCAGTGTCCGACCCTCGGGGTCGGCAGCACAGATTGCAGCCCTTGTTAGGCCATCTGGCCCAGCTGCTGACGTTGGTTTAATGGCCCGTATGGCAGTCTGAACTTCCTCCACCGAAATTAGGGGCTCAAAGTATTCGTTATTTGCAACACCTGATGACTTAAATTGGCCCAGGCCATTGAATGGCAACACCTTCTCCCATTTTTCGCAGTAAAAACGATATACATCTGCATTCGGGATTCGGCATTCATGACGTTCAGTGCCATCCAGGACTAAGGACGCAAGAAGAGAGCGGTTCTTAAAGAAGAGCTTCTGGTGCTTCATGAAGCTTCCTCGTTTTTCCGCTCTCTTCTTCATCCAAGATCGTGTGGGTAATATCCTGGGTTTAATAATGTCGTTCTCGGGTTTTGAACGTTTGCCTTTGTTTTTCACCAATCTCATCGGACAAAGCATCAATGCTGTGGCAGTTTCTACGAGGGCATCATGTTGGCCCTCGCCGTTAAGCCAAGCCTTTATTGCCTCCATTGCAGGCTTTTCCAGGGTCCCAGAATTCTCATTCGTAAGCCGCTCAGCTGCTTGAGCGAGTATGGATGAAGTCCCCGTTGTTACATTTGGTGGGGGAGACAATGTCTCAAGAGGCCTAGAAGAAAAATGTAAGCTGTCTGACATGGGGGCCCCTGTCTTTTTACTTAGGTCCCGTCTCTTGTCAGAGACTTGCTTGTTGGTCTTAGTCCCAAGCGCTTCAGCAATGATCTTATTGATATTCTTTTTCCCCTGAAACTGCAACTCTAGAAGGGCCAGCTGTTCTACTTCCTTCAAAGACCAGCAGCTACGGTGTACCCCTCTCTGCGAGGTACCCTTTATACCATCTTTAATCCTTTCCTCATTACGGGTGACTGGGTGAGCATGCCTCTTGTGCTGCGAAAGGCCACTTAGAGTCGCAAAGCGTGCCTGGCAACATTCACAGACCATTGGTAAGCTTTCCTCAGTTAACTTTATTCCCCCACATTTGGGGGCATGACAGGCAATCGATCGGTGGTTTGAGTTGGTTTTGTCACATTTAGCGCACTTAAACACCAGAGGAATGTCTCTGTGTTTGATGTTAAAATGTGCAACAAGTTCGGATGCTTTGCCCATGTGTTGTTTACAGATAACGCATATATACTCCAGACTAGGCAGTACAACCGTGATAGTTCCCTTGGTGTCAATGGGAAACTTTCCCAACACGGGTTCCTCAGCCGATATGTCGAGGAAGGACTCCTCCACATCCTCATCATCCTCTGTAAAGTCATCTGAAGAGTCATCCGACTCAACTAGACTTTTAATCTGTTCGTAAAAATCGTAGTTCATCTCCTCTTCCTTTTCCAAGGACGAGTTATGGAAGGT
>NW_027423038.1:642500-645000 GCF_048934315.1 Petromyzon marinus | reverse complement strand
GTTAGGGTGGCACAGAAATCCCTCGGAATGGGAAAACGGGTCATTTTCGTGTCGCCACATTGCATGCGAACCGCATGCAACTTCCAGAGGCATTTGCAGCAGAAATGCATGTGCAGTCAAAAAAAAATTGATATTTTTCACGGATAGACCCCGTGAAACGCTAGAAATTGGCGGGGATGTGTCTCTTGTGGCTCACGGGGCTGTTCGGGTCGCACAGAAATCCCTGGGAATGGGAAAACGGGTCATTTTCGTGTTGCCACATTGCGTACGAACCGCATGAAACTTCCAGAGGCATTTGCAGCAGGAATGCATGTGCACTCAAAAACTTCTATATGTTTCACGGATAGACCCCGTGAAACGCTAGAAATTGGCGGGGATGTGTCTCTTGTGGCTCACGGGGCTGTTAGGGTGGCACAGAACTCCCTCGGAATGGGAAAAGGGGTCATTTTCGTGTTGCCACATTGCATAGGAACGCCATGAAACTTCCAGAGGCATTTGCAGCAGAAAGGCACGTGCACTCAAAAATTTTAATATTTTTCACGCATAGACCCCGTCAAACGCTAGAAGTTGGCGGGGATGTCTCTCTTGTGGCTCACGGGGCTGTTAGGGTCGCACAGAAATGCCTCGGAATGGGAAAACGGGTCATTTTTGTGTGGCCACATTGCATAGGAACGGCATGAAACTTCCAGAGGCATTTGCAGCAGGAATGCATGTGCACTCAAAAACGTCTATATTTTTCACGGATAGACCCCGTGAAACGCTATAAATTGGCGGGGATGTCTCTCTTGTGGCTCACGGGCGCTGTTAGTTAGGGTCGCACAGAAATCCCTCGGAATGGGAAAAGGGGTCATTTTCGTGTTGCCACATTGCGTACGAACGGCATGAAACTTCCAGAGGCATCTGCAGCAGAAATGCATGTGCACTCAAAAACGTCTATATTTTTCACGGATAGACCCCGTGAAACGCTAGAAATTGGCGGGGATGTGTCTCTTGTGGCTCACGGGGCTGTTAGGGTCGCACAGAAATCCCTCGGAATGGGAAAACGGGTCATTTTCGTGTTGCCACAATTGGCATACGAACGGCATGAAACTTCCAGAGGCATTTGCAGCAGAAATGCATGTGCACTCAAAAACGTGAATATTTTTTCACGGATAGACCCCGTCAAACGCTCGAATTTGGCGGGGATGTTTCTCTTGTGGGTCACGGGGCTGTTCGGCTCGCACAGAACTCCCTTGGTCCACCTGATTCGTGCATACAGGCAGCAACTAAAACTCTGTAAACCTGCTGTGAGGACATCTAAACAGTGGACCAGTGAGGCTGTGGAAGATTTGCGGGCGTGCTTAGACTGTACTGACTGGGATATGTTCACGACTGCTACCAATAGTCTGGATGAACTCACAGAGGCTGTGTACATCAGCTTCTGTGAGGACTGCTGTATCCCAACACGTACCAGGGTGAACTTTAACAACAACAAGCCCTGGTTCTCAGCAAAGCTCAAAAGGTTGAGGTTGGAGAAGGAGGAAGCGTTTAGGAGTGGGGATAGAGACAGATTCAAGGAGTCGAAGAACAGGTTTAGCAAAGCGGTGAGAGAGGCTAAACGACTGTACTCAGAGACACTAAAACACCAGTTCTCTACTAACGACGCTGCTTCTGTCTGCCAAAGGGCTCAGGCACATCACCAACTACAAACCCAGAGCGCCCCACACCACTAACGACTCCCGCCTAGCCAACGACCTGAACGAGTTCTACCGTAGATTTGAAAGACAATTGGACTGTCCTGAACCACCCCTTCCCACCCAAGAGGCCCCATCCCCCACCCATACTACAGAAACGACTCTCTCCTTTCAGGAGGGAGAAGTTAATGGGCTTTTCAAGAGGCAGAATCCACGCAAAGCAGCCGGGCCGGACTCTGTCTCTCCAGCCACCCTCAGGCACTGCGCTGACCAGCTGTCTCCGGTGTTCACCAACATCTTTAACACCTCCCTGGAGACATGCCATGTACCAGCCTGTCTCAAGTCCTCCACCATCATCGCTGTGCCCAAAAAGCTAAGGCCAACAGGACTAAATGATTACAGACCGGTCGCCCTTACATCTGTGGTAATGAAGTCTTTTGAGCGCCTGCTCCTGGCACACCTCAAAGCCATCACAGACCCTCTCCTGGACCCCCTTCAGTTTGCCTACAGAGCCAACAGGTCTGTGGACGACGCAGTTAACATGGCCCTCCACTTCACCCTACAGCATGTGGACGCCCCAGCATCCTACGCCAGGATCCTGTTTGTGGACTTCAGCTCTGCCTTCAACACCATCATCCCTGCCCTGCTTCAGGACAAGCTCTTCCAGCTGAACGTGCCCTACTCCACCTGCAGGTGGATCACAGACTTCCTCTCTGACAGGAAGCAGTGCGTTAAGCCGGGAACAGAAGTCTCTGACTCCAGGTCCATCAGCACGGGAACTCCTCAGGGCTGCGTCCTTTGCCCACTGCTCTTCTCCCTGTATACCA
>NW_027423038.1:630000-632500 GCF_048934315.1 Petromyzon marinus | reverse complement strand
GAAGTGGGCGGGGATGTCTCTCTTGTGGCTCACGGGGCTGTTAGGGTGGCACAGAAATCCCTCGGAATGGGAAAACGGGTCATTTTCGTGTCGCCACATTGCATACGAACCGCATGAAACTTCCAGAGGCATTTGCAGCAGGAATGCATGTGCACTCAAAAAAGTGAATATTTCTCACGGATAGACCCCGTGATACGCTAGAAATTGGCGGGGATGTCTCTCTTGTGGCTCACGGGGCTGTTAGGGTGGCACAGAAATCCCTCGGAATGGGAAAACGGGTCATTTTCGTGTCGCCACATTGCATGCGAACCGCATGCAACTTCCAGAGGCATTTGCAGCAGAAATGCATGTGCAGTCAAAATTTTTTTTATATTTTTCACGGATAGACCCCGTGAAACGCTAGAAATTGGCGGGGATGTGTCTCTTGTGGCTCACGGGGCTGTTCGGGTCGCACAGAAATCCCTGGGAATGGGAAAACGGGTCATTTTCGTGTTGCCACATTGCGTACGAACCGCATGAAACTTCCAGAGGCATTTGCAGCAGGAATGCATGTGCACTCAAAAACTTCTATATGTTTCACGGATAGACCCCGTGAAACGCTAGAAATTGGCGGGGATGTGTCTCTTGTGGCTCACGGGGCTGTTAGGGTGGCACAGAACTCCCTCGGAATGGGAAAAGGGGTCATTTTCGTGTTGCCACATTGCATAGGAACGCCATGAAACTTCCAGAGGCATTTGCAGCAGAAAGGCACGTGCACTCAAAAATTTTAATATTTTTCACGCATAGACCCCGTCAAACGCTAGAAGTTGGCGGGGATGTCTCTCTTGTGGCTCACGGGGCTGTTAGGGTCGCACAGAAATGCCTCGGAATGGGAAAACGGGTCATTTTTGTGTGGCCACATTGCATAGGAACGGCATGAAACTTCCAGAGGCATTTGCAGCAGGAATGCATGTGCACTCAAAAACGTCTATATTTTTCACGGATAGACCCCGTGAAACGCTATAAATTGGCGGGGATGTCTCTCTTGTGGCTCACGGGCGCTGTTAGTTAGGGTCGCACAGAAATCCCTCGGAATGGGAAAAGGGGTCATTTTCGTGTTGCCACATTGCGTACGAACGGCATGAAACTTCCAGAGGCATCTGCAGCAGAAATGCATGTGCACTCAAAAACGTCTATATTTTTCACGGATAGACCCCGTGAAACGCTAGAAATTGGCGGGGATGTGTCTCTTGTGGCTCACGGGGCTGTTAGGGTCGCACAGAAATCCCTCGGAATGGGAAAACGGGTCATTTTCGTGTTGCCACAATTGGCATACGAACGGCATGAAACTTCCAGAGGCATTTGCAGCAGAAATGCATGTGCACTCAAAAACGTGAATATTTTTTCACGGATAGACCCCGTCAAACGCTCGAATTTGGCGGGGATGTTTCTCTTGTGGGTCACGGGGCTGTTCGGCTCGCACAGAACTCCCTTGGTCCACCTGATTCGTGCATACAGGCAGCAACTAAAACTCTGTAAACCTGCTGTGAGGACATCTAAACAGTGGACCAGTGAGGCTGTGGAAGATTTGCGGGCGTGCTTAGACTGTACTGACTGGGATATGTTCACGACTGCTACCAATAGTCTGGATGAACTCACAGAGGCTGTGTACATCAGCTTCTGTGAGGACTGCTGTATCCCAACACGTACCAGGGTGAACTTTAACAACAACAAGCCCTGGTTCTCAGCAAAGCTCAAAAGGTTGAGGTTGGAGAAGGAGGAAGCGTTTAGGAGTGGGGATAGAGACAGATTCAAGGAGTCGAAGAACAGGTTTAGCAAAGCGGTGAGAGAGGCTAAACGACTGTACTCAGAGACACTAAAACACCAGTTCTCTACTAACGACGCTGCTTCTGTCTGCCAAAGGGCTCAGGCACATCACCAACTACAAACCCAGAGCGCCCCACACCACTAACGACTCCCGCCTAGCCAACGACCTGAACGAGTTCTACCGTAGATTTGAAAGACAATTGGACTGTCCTGAACCACCCCTTCCCACCCAAGAGGCCCCATCCCCCACCCATACTACAGAAACGACTCTCTCCTTTCAGGAGGGAGAAGTTAATGGGCTTTTCAAGAGGCAGAATCCACGCAAAGCAGCCGGGCCGGACTCTGTCTCTCCAGCCACCCTCAGGCACTGCGCTGACCAGCTGTCTCCGGTGTTCACCAACATCTTTAACACCTCCCTGGAGACATGCCATGTACCAGCCTGTCTCAAGTCCTCCACCATCATCGCTGTGCCCAAAAAGCTAAGGCCAACAGGACTAAATGATTACAGACCGGTCGCCCTTACATCTGTGGTAATGAAGTCTTTTGAGCGCCTGCTCCTGGCACACCTCAAAGCCATCACAGACCCTCTCCTGGACCCCCTTCAGTTTGCCTACAGAGCCAACAGGTCTGTGGACGACGCAGTTAACATGGCCCTCCACTTCACCCTACAGCATGTGGACGCCCCAGCATCCTA
>NW_027423038.1:617500-620000 GCF_048934315.1 Petromyzon marinus | reverse complement strand
AGAAATTGGCGGCGATGTCTCTCTTGTGGCTCACGGGGCTGTTAGGGTGGCACAGAAATCCCTCGGAATGGGAAAACGGGTCATTTTCGTGTTGCCACATTGCATGCGAACGGCATGAAACTTCCAGAGGCATTTGCAGCAGGAATGCATGTGCAGTCAAAAAAGTGAATATTTTTCACGGATAGACCCCGTGAAACGCTAGAAATTGGCGGCGATGTCTCTCTTGTGGCTCACGGGGCTGTTAGGGTGGCACAGAAATCCCTCGGAATGGGAAAACCGGTCATTTTCGTGTCGCCACATTGCATGCGAACCGCATGAAACTTCCAGAGGCATTTGCAGCAGAAATGCATGTGCAGTCAAAAAATTGAATATTTTTCACGGATAGACCCCGTGAAACGCTAGAAATTGGCGGGGATGTGTCTCTTGTGGCTCACGGGGCTGTTAGGGTGGCACAGAAATCCCTCGGAATGGGAAAAAACGGGTCATTTTCGTGTCGCCACATTGCATGCGAACCGCATGAAACTTCCAGAGGCATTTGCAGCAGGAATGCATGTGCACTCAAAAAATGTGATATTTTTCACGGAGAGACCCCGTGAAACGCTAGAAGTGGGCGGGGATGTCTCTCTTGTGGCTCACGGGGCTGTTAGGGTGGCACAGAAATCCCTCGGAATGGGAAAACGGGTCATTTTCGTGTCGCCACATTGCATACGAACCGCATGAAACTTCCAGAGGCATTTGCAGCAGGAATGCATGTGCACTCAAAAAAGTGAATATTTCTCACGGATAGACCCCGTGATACGCTAGAAATTGGCGGGGATGTCTCTCTTGTGGCTCACGGGGCTGTTAGGGTGGCACAGAAATCCCTCGGAATGGGAAAACGGGTCATTTTCGTGTCGCCACATTGCATGCGAACCGCATGCAACTTCCAGAGGCATTTGCAGCAGAAATGCATGTGCAGTCAAAAAAAAATTGATATTTTTCACGGATAGACCCCGTGAAACGCTAGAAATTGGCGGGGATGTGTCTCTTGTGGCTCACGGGGCTGTTCGGGTCGCACAGAAATCCCTGGGAATGGGAAAACGGGTCATTTTCGTGTTGCCACATTGCGTACGAACCGCATGAAACTTCCAGAGGCATTTGCAGCAGGAATGCATGTGCACTCAAAAACTTCTATATGTTTCACGGATAGACCCCGTGAAACGCTAGAAATTGGCGGGGATGTGTCTCTTGTGGCTCACGGGGCTGTTAGGGTGGCACAGAACTCCCTCGGAATGGGAAAAGGGGTCATTTTCGTGTTGCCACATTGCATAGGAACGCCATGAAACTTCCAGAGGCATTTGCAGCAGAAAGGCACGTGCACTCAAAAATTTTAATATTTTTCACGCATAGACCCCGTCAAACGCTAGAAGTTGGCGGGGATGTCTCTCTTGTGGCTCACGGGGCTGTTAGGGTCGCACAGAAATGCCTCGGAATGGGAAAACGGGTCATTTTTGTGTGGCCACATTGCATAGGAACGGCATGAAACTTCCAGAGGCATTTGCAGCAGGAATGCATGTGCACTCAAAAACGTCTATATTTTTCACGGATAGACCCCGTGAAACGCTATAAATTGGCGGGGATGTCTCTCTTGTGGCTCACGGGCGCTGTTAGTTAGGGTCGCACAGAAATCCCTCGGAATGGGAAAAGGGGTCATTTTCGTGTTGCCACATTGCGTACGAACGGCATGAAACTTCCAGAGGCATCTGCAGCAGAAATGCATGTGCACTCAAAAACGTCTATATTTTTCACGGATAGACCCCGTGAAACGCTAGAAATTGGCGGGGATGTGTCTCTTGTGGCTCACGGGGCTGTTAGGGTCGCACAGAAATCCCTCGGAATGGGAAAACGGGTCATTTTCGTGTTGCCACAATTGGCATACGAACGGCATGAAACTTCCAGAGGCATTTGCAGCAGAAATGCATGTGCACTCAAAAACGTGAATATTTTTTCACGGATAGACCCCGTCAAACGCTCGAATTTGGCGGGGATGTTTCTCTTGTGGGTCACGGGGCTGTTCGGCTCGCACAGAACTCCCTTGGTCCACCTGATTCGTGCATACAGGCAGCAACTAAAACTCTGTAAACCTGCTGTGAGGACATCTAAACAGTGGACCAGTGAGGCTGTGGAAGATTTGCGGGCGTGCTTAGACTGTACTGACTGGGATATGTTCACGACTGCTACCAATAGTCTGGATGAACTCACAGAGGCTGTGTACATCAGCTTCTGTGAGGACTGCTGTATCCCAACACGTACCAGGGTGAACTTTAACAACAACAAGCCCTGGTTCTCAGCAAAGCTCAAAAGGTTGAGGTTGGAGAAGGAGGAAGCGTTTAGGAGTGGGGATAGAGACAGATTCAAGGAGTCGAAGAACAGGTTTAGCAAAGCGGTGAGAGAGGCTAAACGACTGTACTCAGAGACACTAAAACACCAGTTCTCTACTAACGACGCTGCTTCTGTCTGC